>NC_072737.1:34719104-34759544 GCF_026930045.1 Uloborus diversus | reverse complement strand
GAACCCAGGACTAAATCGCATTTCAGAAGGAAGCGACTTCTGGGAAAGTGAGGCCCCCAAATGGGGAGGAATCCACCTTTAGTGTTGAAAGATGACATCCCCACCTACACCAGTATCACCTACGGGTCATTCCATGTCAAGTGATCCAAAGTTTTTTCCCTCACCTTTTTGTATTTCTTTGAAATTTGGCTCATCAATTGTACCCTTTGAGGTAATCAAAAGTCCAAATTTTTAGATTTTTATCTCTATTATTTTTTTATTTATGACACTTTGATTTTTCGAAAAACCCTCTTTTTTCAATAGATGTTTGAACATAAAATGGACGATAACTCAGCACCAAATATAGATAGAAAGATTTGGTAAAAAGCATTTTAAAGTACATAAGTTGCTGTTTAATTGGATATGCAACATGACTAATTTCAGAAAATTTTTAATTTTAAAAAATGAAATTTAAATTTTAAATTTAAGTTTCTCAGAAAAGGTATAATGAATTTTTTTTTAAATTCTCAAACATTTGTGTGTATTTTATCTTCATTTGTGCAAAGTTTCAAGTTGGGATCTCAATGGGATCATATTTTTATGAATTTTTAAATAAAATTTGACTTATGAAATAATGACATTTTTCAGATTCTAACTAGTTTAAATATAGGGTTCTCTTACTAAGGTTGGTCTAGTAAGTAGTAATTGATCATAACTATGCTTGAAATGAGCTGACATGAATTTGTAGATGGTACTCCCCCCCCCTGCCACACAACCACTTTTTATCTTTTTTTTTTTTTTTTCAAAACTGTATTTAAAAAAAAAAAAAAAAAGCTGGCACGTAAGAGTTATAATCATAATAAACTGGGATGCACGCTGCTAAACTCAGCAGTGACTAAGGCTTATAAATGGGGGGGGGGGGTCATAAAAACTAAAAGTCAGAAAAACTTTAACAGACAAATAGAACCACTCATTTGCAGCTTTTTTTTTTCTTTCGAAAAGTGGGACGATAGGGGGAGGGGGAAGAGCAATCTGGAATGAAGCTTAACAACATGGAAGGATATGCTCAAACTAGCAAAATTCGTTTTGATCTATAACTGCTTTTAATATATGCATAAATAGATCTCGCTGCATTGCCCTCCTTTACAACTGAAACTAAAAAGAAAACTAGCATTAAAGAAAAGAAGACCGCCGCACTCTAAATGTTGTAGAAAGACAGTTTTATGCGGAGATACATATGATCTGATACTTAGATTGATTTTTAGTTGTAGTGTGAAAAGAATGAAACAAAATGGGGGGAAACACTCCTATTTTGCTATGATCTTCAGGCAAACTATTTCTTTCCTTCCTCCAAAATTGAAAGTTGGCGCAGGGGTAGGGGATGAAATGAATCATAACTTTCCTTATCAGATAGTGAATTAATCAAGTACATTTTGTGAAGTTCGGATTGAAAAAGAAGCACTTGGTCCGAAAAAAAAAGCGTCAGGTGAGGCGTGATACTATTATAGTGTTAATCGTATGTGTGGGTGGGGGGGGGAATGTACTTCGTCTTGCTTTAAAGAAGAGCATTTACCAGCTTTTTATATGCTTTCTATTCATTTTGTTTTATTTTATTAATTTATTTTATTTTTTTGCGGTTTTGAAAATAGGTTTTGAAAAAAAAAAATAAAAGTGGTGGTGCTGGGGGGGGGGGGCTTTTTCTTGCTTTAAAGAAGATTATTTACCAACTTTTAATAAGTTTACTATTTATTTTGTTTTGTTTATTTATTTATTAAATTTTAATTTTCGAAATGTTTTGAAAAAAATAATAAAAGTGGTGGGGGGGGGGGGGGGCTTACCAATCTACAAATTCATGTCAGCTCATTTCAAGCATAATCATGATCAATTACTACTTACTAGACCATCCCCAGTAAGAAAACCCCATATTTAACTAGTTAGAATCTGAAAAATGTCATTATTCATAAGTCAAATTTTATTTAAAATTCATAAAAATATGATCCCATTGAGATTCCAACTTGAAACTTTGCACAAATAAAGATAAAATACACACAAATTTTTGAGATTTTTTTAAAAAAATTCATTATACCTTTTCTGAGAAATTTAAATTTAAAATTTAAATTTCATTTTTCAAAAATTAAAAATTTTCTGAAATTAGTCATGTTGCATATCCAATTAAACAACAACTAATGTACTTTAAAACGCTTTTTACCAAATCTTTCTATCTATATTTGGTGCTGAGTTATCGTCCATTTTATGTTCAAACATCCATGAAAAAAAGAGGGTTTTTCGAAAAATCAAAGTGTCATAAATAAAAAAAATAATAGAGATAAAAAATCTAAAAATTTGGACTTTTTATTACCTCGAAGGGTACAATAGATGAGCCAAATTTCAAAGAAATACAAAAGGGTGAGGGAAAAAATTTCCCAAATTTTGGATCACTTGACATGGAATGACCCCTACCCATTTTTGGCGTAGTTCTGAAGTAGTCTACTCTGCAGTCATGGCAACAGCTGGCGATCGACCAAAGCACTAAAAATCATCGAATATATTTAAACAGATGAATATTTTTCAATTTTTTTCCTAAATGTTTTTCCTGGCCTGTTTCTACTTTCAAAAATAATAATAATAATTGCTTGAATTCAAACAGCAGCTGCAAATAAAATTAGTTTCTTATTTAGTTCTGAATAAATTTCAACTGTAGATGATTATTTTAGCAAATGTCTTGCTGAAAGCATACCTGGTCCGTTACAATTGAGGTAGTGAGAAGCAAAGGGGATGCAAGTGGCAAAATTAAAAATTTGGAGATAACCAGTACAAATGGTAGGTGAACCTGTCCTCTGCCTTGTGGCAAGAGATTGTATTAGTAGCCCTGGTAGGTGCTAATGTACAGGATAATTAAGAAAAAAGTTTCAATGAAAGCCTACCTAGGGTCTGATCCTTAAACGCGTTTTACTCGAAACTTAAAATAGTCCACTTGCATCCCTTTGCTTCTCACTGCCTCAATTTAAGAAAATAACGATAACTTTTTTTCAAATCATGCAAGTGATCTAAATTGCTTTTACAAATAAAACCAACAAATTTCTTAACAATAAATACAGAAATCCAAAAGTTTAAATATAATTTTGAGGAAATTCAATTACATTATAACACAAACGTCGAAAAATTGTCCGATATCAAAATCATAAACTAATTTGAAAGAGTTAAAGATTTTTTTTCAGTAGAACTATTTCAAATAACGCCTATTTTCTTAATAGCTTTTTTAAAATAAAACTAATAATTCTTTAACAATAAATATAAAGGTTCAAATCGTAAATATATTTTTGAGAAAATTAAATTAAAACTCAATGGTCAAAAATTTTCAAATGTCAGAAATATAAAGAAATTTGAAATAGCTAGTGGCCCTTACCTACTCTCCCGCGTTTTAGGGGGACATCTTGTCTTGTTATAAAGATTAAGTTCAAATTCTAGAAAAGTGGTTTTCCTCTGCATTGTTGGCATGTGCGAGGAGTTACATTCTTCTTCGAAAGCTCAAGTCAAAATTGAATTTTCCTGAAAGACGACAAAAGAAATAAGTCACCTGAGGTAAGAAAGAAATTCAGCGTTATATAAAGGAAGGACATGCCACAAAAATATTGCTTTTGAGTTTTAACGAATTGAAATAAAACTCTTATATTTTCTAATATAACTCGAAAAATATTCACTCCTATCCAATGCATTTGTTACATAAAGTTGCCATACATATGACTCGATACTATGAAGATTACGCCTTCATAGTTGAATTCGTTTCTACTTCGCTTATTTTTGTTCTACCTTATTTGCTTTGTTTTTGTTACGCAGGAAAAATATTGTTATTGTAAATTAAATGTAGATAAATATTTTATTTGTGTAAAAAAAAATAGATTAAAATTGTACTCGTTATTAGCATATTTATGTTCTCTAGTTTTATTTTACTTCTGGTGTAAAAGACATTATTTCACTTTAAAAAGGGTACATTTTTTATTTTTAAAAATAATTTAATTACATTTAAAATGTTAAGATTTAGTATACAGTAAAACCTGTAAAGTTGACACCCTTGTAAGTTGACCGCCTATCTAAGTAGACCGCTATCTTTAAGCACAGAACTAGATTTCATCATATGATTCAACCTCTATAAGTTGACCACCTGCTTAAGTTAAATGCTAAAGTAGTTCACCGGAAGTAGTCAACTTACAAAGGTTTCACTTTACATGTTTTATACATTATTCGCTTCATTTTCATTAAGCAGGAAAATACTTTTTATTGCGAATTAAATGCAAAGGATTTTTTTTTCTTAAGTTTTGTAAGAAAAATTGAAATTATTTTAAAATATTCCTAGTTTTACGATACTTATGGTCTCTGCCTTATGTTCTTTACTTGTGAGATGCATTTTTCGAGCCAATTGAAAGAAGGTAAAATTTTATTTGCTTGAAAAAAATTAAAACAAATTTAAAAGTCGTTCTTTTTTAGATATTCACGTCTGCTTAGAAATGTTTGCTATTTTTCGTAAAATAAATGTGTGAACACATAAATGTGTAAAATAATTTTATAATGTTGTTGATTATTTATTGTACAAAATAATTAGATGGGAACATGAGTAGAAACAATCGGCCTAAGTAAAGAATAAAGAAAAAATTCATTTCAGATACATGTTTCAGGGTCAACAAAAACCATATTTTTAACTACAAAAGGCTTTAAACTATCGAGTAGAAGAACTATCTTGGAATTCTTGAACTTCATTCTTTTTCAAACAATATGTTTTTTAAAGCGCGTTAGTTTATTTTCCTGTTCCAGAAATGTTTCTTCAGCCACTTCCGTTTATAACGACAATCTTCCTAGGGACGAGTACCTAAGCACCACCCTAGTTTAAGCACCTAATTCCCCATGTATAGTAATTTGAAAATTCAGGCACACCAAACATTTTTACTGCCTATGGGATAAAGTTCGATGACTGATCTGAAGAAGGTGAAAATTTTCGGACGTCAAAGCGATAGCTTAGACAGACTGTAAATCAGCTAGTTCCATACACTTTAAAAACTTTTTGCCTTCTCTTAACTTTGGTGTTATTTAAAGCTGCCCCAGGAGGAAAAAAAAACGAGTAACGCCAAATGAGGTAATGAGAAGCAGAGGGATGCAAGTGGCAAAATTAAAAATTTGTAGATAACCGGTACAAATGGTAGGTGAACCTCACCTCTGTCGTGGGGCAAGAGATGGTACTAGTAACCCTGGTAGGTGCTGCTGTACAGCATGATTTAGAAAAAAATTTCAATGAAATCCTACCTAGGATCTGATCTTTAAACGCGTTTTACTCGAAACTTAAAATAGTCCACTTGCATCCCGTTGCTTCTCCCAGCCTCAAATGTTGTCTACTAATAGAGGAATTCGTTGTATCAAAACACGCTTACTACACAATGTGTTCAAAACCTAGCATGTTTTTATTACCTCCTGAAAATGTACCAATGATGGAGCTGCCTGGTTTACAGTTTAGCCATTAAAAGACAACATACATTTGTCAACATACATAAGGAGGATATCTTTTATTGTTTGGAACGAGTAAAGCTACTAGCAGTTATGAAACAAAAAGGCTGTTTTTTGAACAGTATGTATTTTATGTATATATCTCATTTAAAAAGAACAAAAAGGATTGCGTAGATTTCTAAATATTTTACTCATTATGTTTTATAAGAATATTCAGGGTGGGCATAAATGATTCACCCGATTTCATAGAAGCGTATTTGCTAAGCTATTGCATACTAGAAAATCGCCGGTCAAGGTATGACGGATGAACTGACGGTCAAGGTATGACGGGGGGGGGGGGGCTTCTACATTTTTCTGAACGTAGTAACTGCCTGTTTGATGATATTTTGAAAGTTAAATTTTTAACCCTCACTCCAGTGGATTAACCCTTACGTCCAGTAGATAGCGTTCATTGTTGACCACTTTTTCGTTTCTTCATTTCCCTGAAATGACACACACAATCTTATCAGTAAAGCAGTTAAGTTACCGCATTCAGCTCAGCCTTGTCAAAATAAAGCATTTATTTCCCTGCATGTCAAACATTAATAAAAAATATTATCAAATTATCATGCCCTGCCGCGAGTTTCATTGTTGAAGACGTCAACGCTACTCGATCATTCGCTGTTATATATATATATGACGATGTTACATTAAGGATTAATGAATTTAAAGAGAAATATGCGACGGTTTTTATTTCAACGGAGTTCAATTGTACAAATGTGCAATGTTGGAGCACATTGTGCCAGGTGTTATATTTTAAGTGATCAAGGCTGGAGCCTTTTGTTACAAGGCATCGTCTAAGATGCAATTCAGTTCGTTTACATTTACAGAATTTCACTGTCAACGGTCCGCTAAGCTGAAAAAATGCGTTCTTGAAAATTTTTCTAGTGTTTTCGGCATCGGCAGTTGATAAACAGTGTCTTTGATGAAGCCCCCATGAAAAGAAATCCCCCTGCCCTAGGAATGAGCCGAATTGCAGATTTAATGTTTGTCTTGTAACAAAATGTTCACGCATCGATCATTTGTAATTTTAAAAAAAAAACCTTATTATATTTCTATTTACATTCATGTTTCACTTATGGCAGTGGTGCCAACCTACGGCCCGCAAGTGATATACTGCCAGCGATGCTGCTCCATGTGGTCTCTTGTTATGTTCAATAATACGAATCGAAAACTGTTCTGGAATCTTCCAATCTGACTGATTATCTTCATTTGGTATTAATAATTATTGATTAGCATTTGGTGACAAATGTGCAAATATTGATATTTAAAAGACGGATGGAAAACTTTTTTTCCATAAATTAAGCACGTTAGTAATCATAGCAACATTTTTTGTTTCTTAGTTCTTCTTTTTCCCTGTTTTCCATGTCATTTAGATTAAAGAGTTCAAATATACTTTTAAATTGCATATGTGTTTCGACCCGCGAAATTCTAAATATCACGTGCAACCCTCGTGTAAAAAACAGATTCGGCACCACTTCACTGCTTCAAAACAACCATGAATCTTGCATCGCTATTCAAGAATAAATGAGTTAAAAGTATTATTACATAAAACTGTTATCTTCTAAAATGCTATCCCCCCCCCCCCCCGTTATTTTAATTTGTCCCTTCTGTTGCAAGGATACGTTACACCTTCGGCACCTGCAAAAGTGATGATCGTTCATACATACTTCCATTCAGCATCAATTCATACTTAATAACCGTCAGTTAATAAAATATTTTTCTAACTTCGACGTTGTGTTTTATTTATTTTTGTTTTATTTATTTATTCATTTCTGTTTTTATTTTTATTTATTTTTTTTTATTTTATTTATTTATTCATTTCTGTTTTTATTTTTATTTATTTTTTTTATTTTATTTATTTATTTATTTATTTTTTTGAAAACTACCTTTTATTCCGTCATTTCTTTGCTTTTTATGGTCATTTGTGAGTGGGAGAGATTTTTCAAATAGTGGTATCTGAGTCAAAAAAAATGGAGACATAACTTTTAAACTGCAATTTCTCCTTTTGAACTCATCTTCATATGCGACAATTACCAAACTTCAACCAACAATTACCTGACATTTACGTGTTACCTGCTTTTTTAAAGAACTGCACAATTTTGCATCAATGCTGTAAATAATTAACAACAAAAGACTACAAAGCACATTAAAGAAGGTATTTAGTGAGAAAGAATCACAATAATTAAGTCCATGTTCTTTCTCAACAAGATCCTGTCACATGTAAACTCAAAACAGAACTTTTTGTGTTTAATTTTTATAAAAGGCGAAGCTGAGCAAATCTTTAAAAAGGCTTTTTTTGCATGTAATGAAAAGCTATTGTAACGTAAGCTTCAAGTAAGTACATACGTTTAAGTCACTGTGTATAAAATAAATTAAATTTCATCAACAAAAGGCCATTTAAAGTCTTAATTTTTCATTCATTCAACAAAAAATATATGTAGTCAAAATAGCGTTTTCTTTTGAAGAATTCAATCTAAAAGCTTTTAGCTAAGGCAATTAGTACAAAACAAATTATCTTTCACGTTTTAAAATTCAATAAGCCAAAAACTGAACCCAGTTTTAAAGTCTTAGTGGATTCTTTATTTGCCTTGCATTTTTACGATTCTATTAGAGTGTATTTATGAGAAGATCTTTTATTTTAAAAATGGGTGAACAATTTTCTTTGGTCTTTTAATATGCAAGTAAAAATGCAAGTAGCTGAATTTCGAAGAAATAATCTTTACGGAATTAAATTTTTCGTTAACGGATTTTTTATATATATTTTCTGATAATTATTAGGATTTATATTTTAAAGCAACGTCGTCCACATATCAGAAGTCAAAGAGTTTAGCAATCAAGTGTGGAGAAAAATAGTTAAGATGATTGAGCTTTTTCAAACTGAACAAATTTGATATTCGCTTTGAAAATTGCAGTACATAAAGAAAGAACATTATTTTTTTTTCTAAAATAACTATGATACATTATTTTTAATTTTTGGCAGTACACTCGCATCTTCCAAAAAAAAAAAAAAAAATTCACTTTCTTTTTTTATGGGACAAAGAGAAAAATAAAATAATTTTCTAAGTTGAAATATTTTCTATTTTATTATTAAAAGCATTTTTGGTCAAATAGATCAGTAAATAACATACTGAATAAATAAATGAAAAAATAAATGTAACAATAAACGAACAATTAAATTAATTAATTAATATGTGAATATATCGGGGAAATGAATAAGAAAAAATGAATGAATAAATGAGTGAATTACTAAATGAACTCAGATACAACTATTTGAAAATTCTCTCCCATTCACAAATGACCGTAAAACATTGTATTTTGGTGAAATACGGGACACAGAACCGCCTGGTGACCGTAACTCAATTTTGATAATAAGTGCAGATACAACTTTTGTGCTTGGCATAGCAGTATAACTTTGATAATTTTCCGTAGTTGTTTTTAATACACTTCATAAAAGGTTCATAATGTATTATTTAAATGAGAGGTTGATTATCTTACGCATGCTTTAGAACGGCAAAAACTCAAAAGTTATGTTTTTTTTTAACTACCCTTGATTGGTGTGTTATAATAAACAATATAAAGTCTGGCACTAAGAAGATGGCACTTGAACACGGCTTTTTGTGGAAGAGCCCATTTCTATGAAGGTGTGATACGAAGAGGAAAATTGAATAGCGGATTTAAGACAGTGGGGTTGCAATGTAGAACTCAAAACTTGCAATATTTACTTTTTAGCAAAATTAAATGACGCTATTGCTGCAACTTTAAACCTTCAATTACAAAATCTTTAAACCTTCAATTACATCGCATTACAAAAATAAATTAAGTGTAAACTGTTTTTTCTGATTCATCTGATTCTAAAAAGTAGCAATAATCATAGAAATTAGGTATGTATTAATTCATAATAATAACAATACAAATGAACAAACTTCAGCTAGTAAACATTAAATGGGAAATTAAATTATCTCACTCAAAATGGTCACTGCAATCTCAATCGAAATTTCCCAGTTTCAGAGATTAACTTGCCACCTTATGGTTGTTCAATAAACTAGCCAAAAAGGTTAAACATTTCAATTTTTCACGGACAAGACAGATGCCTCATTGGACAGGTCTTATCCAACGTAAGTCGGTACATTTTGGTTTCACCTCTTTCAACCACCATTAGCTATAGACTGCTGCGCCTCCTATAGTTTATTTGAACTGCGATTAAATTATGTTGTGTGAAAATAAATGCTGAACCCGGCAAATTTCAAGTGGTTCGCTACATTTTCATCTTTTATTTGATAACACTGTTAAACAAGCCATAGATATCTGGCATGGTGTTATTTTTTCCAATGCAGTTTTTCCTGCTGGTTACAAGTCTAAAAATTATTTTGCTCTATCACGTCAGGTTTTCAAGATACCAACAAAAACATATATTTTTAATACCCTTTCGTTGGAATTTTTTTAATGGAATGCCGAATTTTCCCCTGAATTGTGAGTAGGTCACCCCCCTTCTTCCAAGTTTTAATACTTCAATGGAAATCTATAAGCTACAAAGTTAATAAATAATGTTAGTCCCCCCCCCCCTTCACAGTTCCATTATCATGCCTCCACTTCCTATAAGGTTGGGGTCCATGAAGAACTTTGTGAAGGCCCTAGACAACAACTCTGATGCTTTTCGGCATCTATCCAACAAGTTTCCAGAGTAGAGTTATGCGAAAGTGAAAGAAGCGCTGTTCATAGGTCCACAAATAAGGAAGATCATTGCCTTACTCAGCAGTACTAAAAATATGCTTCTAAAGCGCTTTTGAAGTCCAACCCCTCCTTTTAACAAACAGAGTTTTTCAATGAGCTCACATTTATCATTATTAATGAGCATATTGTTTCTGCAACCCAATTTAGAGGTTTACTGCACAGTAAATGTATAGTATGCGCGCATTTTTAAAGTTTCAAATGAGTAAAATTAATAAATATTTTTATTTTAGCTGTAAGCTTTAATAAATCTTCAAAACCTTGTTTTTTAAAAATTCAAAAATATAAATGAATTTCGTATCCAAACAGTACATTAACCCTTTTTTTTTAATTCTTAGTTTCATTAATAATGCTTCAGTACTGCTTTTGACACTGCTTTTTTTAATAAGTTTAATCTTTAGTAAAGCTAGGGAAAATTAATTAATAAGAAACTGCAGGGATAGTTATTGCTTTGTCGCCATACTGACGGGAATTGGGGAACAAAATTTAAGATTTTTAAAAGCAGTTCTATTTTATTGTTAAAAACGTATTGTCCCTTTCTATCAATGGAGTAATTTTAAACGAAAAAAATCAATATATTTTTACGGATGAGCTTCCTTGTAATACGACTGAGTGATATTGATTTTGAATGTTTGATCCTATCTTGTCAGAATCATACATCTTCACTGACAGTAATTTTGCATACGCGACAAGTTCAGAAGCATTCATTCTAATTTTGTACTGTACGTAATGTTTAGGGACAGGAGTATTTGAATGAAATAGTGTTTGTAGGTAATATCTGTGTTTGGAGTGGTTTAAGATTTAAACATTGTTTCCGATGTTATTAAGAAGTTTAAGCTTACAACACAGCATCTGCTTCTCAATCACAAAACAAGTGAACTACTAAATTGTTTAGTTGAGAAAGCTTAAGTTCTCTAAATAATATTTCTACATGTAAAACCATGTTCCCAACCATTAAAATCAAAATACCTGAAGTATCGGCTAACCTAACCTGGCCTGGTCTTGTCGTAATGTCACGATTAGATTATGCGTTGCCTTCACAATGCTTCTAGGTTAAGTTTGCCCCAGTACTAGTTATAATTTAGTTTTAGCTTATGAATAATTTAGAACTAGTAACTTCGCAGCCGAGTTTTAATGATACGATGAACGAATTAATACAATATGAGCAATATGATCTTTACTAACCTATCCACTACTAGATACAATATTTTTTTTTGTAATGGCACATTTACTTGTACTTCTATCAACCTAATACTTAATTTCGTTTGAATATTATGGCTGCAGAATTTTTGGGCCATTTTATATATTATGCGCCAAAACTACTGGAAATCATATGCATTTCTTTAAAGAAGTATCTTATGTTGTGACATAAAAACTCAAGCAGTAAAGAGCCATTCCCCGAAAAAGTCAAGACTTTGTCCCGCACGTGACGGTTCATATATTTCTTTAAAGTAACTATTTTAATGGATATTGACGAAATCCTTTGCTTAAGAAATCACACATAAGTTTGTAATTAATAAAGCAGAAAAAAAATGGTCATTAATATGTTAAAGTATTATTTTAATGAAATATATGAGGCGTCATGTGCGAGACAAAATGACCGTTTTCCGTGGAGTGGCCCTAAAGTTCTATGTCCCTATACTCAAATTAAAGCTTTATTCCGCTTAAAATATTAACAAGTCTTAATTCATCAAAACTTCCCTCTTAAGTTAACCTCCTTTAAATTCTCTTAACTGGTTCGGGGTGTATTACACCCCCAAAAGAATTGGATTCTTGATTCTAAGGCATTGTAAAGGTTAAAGATATAGCTTCATATGCTATGCATATTGTATATCATGTACGTTACTGTCACAGTTGCATTTATAAAAATCAGTAATGGAAAAAACACTGGCTATGTTTCTCTCTTGATTTGCTTAATTTTGTAGAGGGTTCGAGAAATATAATGCTGGGATTACGTGCATGGCATGACACCCCAAAGTCCCTTGTGGGGGGAGGGGATAACATACATTGGTGCCTTATCACTTAGGCTGGGCAAAAATTGCCAGTTGGGCGAATATAGCTATATAGCTTCTGGTTAAGGGATCGTTATCGAAAGGGGGGTCAAAGTGTCAATTTTGGGGCACAAATCGGGTGTCTGGGGCAAGTTTCTCTAAATATAAGCCGACAAAACCTAGGTTAAGTATATATTTGATAATTAAGAAGATCAAGACCTCAATTATCCCTCCCCCTCCTCTGGATTCGCACCTTATGTGTTTCTTTGACCAGAAATGTATCCTTAACTACAGGAGGAAAATCTCAAACATAATAAAAAACGAGATCTTTAGACAATGCATTTATTCTACTTTAATCAATTAAAGTTTTTACTGAAACTATAGGGTTGAGCAATTTCTATCTGTATCTTATAGAGTAAGTGCAAATGTAATAGTTTCGTATACTTTTATTGATTTTTTGACTTTGCTCAAGTAAAGAATCTGATAAACTTTTAACGTTATTGCTTGCAAAAGCAATTTCTTTTTAATCCTAAAGCAGATTCTTAAATCAAGGAACCTTAAGTTTCTTTTAGTACTGCTTGAGAAGTATCTTAAGTTGTTAATCCGGCATCTTTACTGCAGCATCTTATATATTGCTGTTATTCATGTGGGACCTGGCGAACAAATCTCAGGACCTCATGATGTTTACTGAAATAAATCCACCAAGATCCCTCGCGATTCCAAAAATCTCCTGTTTTGTTTCTTCCTTTTTGCAACGAACATTTTGTTATTTTTCTCATTCGCTGTAATGGGATTTTTTCATAAAATGTTGTAGTTAAAAGAATTGATTGTCAACTTATGAGTAAACCATTAAGAGTCATTCAAAGTAACTTTGATCTATAACTTTTTAATTTGTGTCTGCACCACTCTTTTATTAATGGTGCTTTTGCATCAATTGACATAATCTCTATATATTTTTAAAAAAGTAAGGTGAAAGAAATTGTGAAAGGAAGTCTGTGGCGGGTCTACGTCCAGGATATACCATAGCACCTACTGCCTTGACATTTTGTACAAAATTACTTTAAGCCCCGGTGGTTTGAACTTGGGGTTTTGTTTTTTGAATATCGAATTAGCTTTGCGTAAACTAATTTTTTAAGCTCTAATTTTACATAAATTGCCTATTTAAGGATAAAAGAATTTCCACAGCCCTTAACATTCTATGTCGTTCCAAAGTGATTTTGTTTCTGCATCAAAAAAGGCTTGTTCCAATTTTCTCAATCAATTAGAACAGCAGAGAAGATAATTTTTATTTCAGCGATAGGTCCTAGGGTGAACTCAATTCATGCCCTGAGAAATATTACGAGAGATCACAAATTTGAAAGCGACTTTTGAAACATACATAACGACCGTTCTGCTATGTTCAGGAGGCTCTTAAAGCTGTGAAATTTCGTATAAATTAGTGTGGACCCTGGCGGAGAGGTGCACTTTGAAACGTTTTTTTAAAAAACAATTTTATTGTAAGTATTTTTATGAAGTTCTTTTTGTTTTCGGGTTGGAGTGGGATTTTAATATTTTTCTATGTTTAATGAGTGTTTTACTAAAATTCTATTTTCTATCGGAAGGGAGAGTGATTTTTATTTTGTTCTAATGGTAAAGCGTACAATGCTGGCCAAATTATTAGACTAATACTGTTTTAAAAGCAAATTCTGTATAGATTACATAACTATAGACACATTAACGAATACTGAAATAATTATCTAATACTTAGTATTCATTCCCTTGTTCTTGATGTGCACTTTAAGTCTTTTTGGCATACTTTTCACAAGGTTTACACCATTTAACTTTTTTAAAAAGGAGGTAAAAATTGTTTATACTCACTATTATATATACTCACATACACATACTCACTTATAAATTAAAACTAACTTTAAATATAACAGAATACCAGTGTTGCCAGATTGGGGGAATTTTCCCCATTTTGGGGAAATCTGGTGCTCTCTGGGGAAATTTTGGGGAAATGGGTTTTGAGGGGAATTTTTTGGGGAAAAAATTTTTTCTTGGGGAAAACCTGGGGGATTTTTTTTTTTTTGTATTTAAATTCGCGTCTTGACATCTGGTTGTATCAAACAGCGTTGGTTTAGCTTTGCTCATCTTTATGGAATTCGCATTTCGCATTATGAGGAATATTATGCTATGGAATTCGCATTAATAGTTCTGCGTGAGTAACTAGTTGATACATGAAACAGGCAAAAATAAGTCTGATGAAGAATGTTCTTGGATAAATGTATACAAAAATCATAGTTTAAACATACTTCAGAGTAGTAAATGCGAGTAGAAAAGAAATATTTGGCTATTTTTTATCTCTCGGTCAGGCGCTCGTACTTATGACTACTGGCACCCGCACGGCTTTGCCCATAGTAGAAAATTAAAAGGTATTTTGGTTCCCCTGTATATTTTTAAATAATGCATGATGAATTTCTCACCAATTGGCTTGCTCACGTTACGATTCCACAATATGATAACTTAGTAATTTAGTCGTCCATCTTATGATAATTTTGCTCGGGAAAATGTTCTAAAAATTGGAATAGAAAAAGAACAAAATCGAATTTTCGAAAAATCGCTTCGGGGTGCACACCCCAAAGCAACAAACAAACTTTGTGCCAAATTTTATGAAAATTGGCCAAACGGTCTAGGCGCTATGCGCGTCACAGACATCCAGACAGACAGAGATCCAGATATCCAGAAAGAGAGACTTTCAGCTTTATTATTAGTAAAGATAAAAAAAAAAGATAAAGAAAACAAAAAAAGGAAAAAAGCAAAAATGGGAAAAAAAAAAAGTTGGGGAATTTTATAAGAAAATTTGGCTATTTGAGGAGAAAAAAAAATTTCAAGAGACATAAATATCAGAGGAAGTCGATTCATTTTATGAAAATATTAGTGGAAAAATAATTTTTGAATTTGGGGAATTTTGATAGAAAACATCGCTTTTTGGAGAAAAGTTTGAAAGGAATTGGGGAAATCTGGATTTGACCATCTGGCAACACTGCAAAACACATTAATAAAAAGAACTAGTGAACTGTTTAAGCTGATTGAGGTTAAGCTGTTTCTGGTAGGTAGATAAACAAAGAACATAAACAAGGCAGACAGTGCTTCCACCTGCAAACATTAAATTATGCTAAAGTGACGTAATAATCAGTGTACAGTATGTACTGTACTTTGACAGTAAAATAAAAAGTATTTTAGTACAAATAGTGTACAAAAAACAAAAAAAAACTCTTTAGTCTAATAATTTGGTCAGCACTGTATTGTAAGTGATTCTTCTTAACAGGCACTTTAAATCTTCGTGACTCAAATGAGATTGTGAAGCAATCTTCGGTGGTTGGTGAGTGGCGGCGAGCAAGGAGCGGAGCCACCTAGTACTGAAAAAAAAAGTTCCTGAAGTATTTAGGTATTCAGAGTTTACAGCATGAAGTAGTAATAACGAAACTCTATTTACTGAGTAAAATAAAAATCGCGCAACCGCCCCCCCCCCTTTGTTTTTCAGTTATTACAAGTGATGTAAAATACCTGGGTATTTATTTTTAGGGGTAAATACCCAGGTAAATACCCAAAATGGGTATTTACCCGGGTATTTATTTCAAAAATTTATATTCAACTAAAATACTTTTCTGTCTGTATTCCACTTTGTATATATATAACCAACCATATACAAAACAATAAATTTTTGCCCAAAAATTGTATTTTGATCACATATTTAAAGAATTATTGTGTGAAACAACTTAGCAATCTAATATGATATTCACATTAAATGTGTTGGATATGCCTAATCAATGTCCTCATCTTCCTTTTTTGTTTTTCACTTTTCAAAGCAAAATTTAAAGTCTTACCAGTACAAATACAAAGTGAGTGACAAACTAACGCCTCCTAAATACTAAATGCCTATCGTGTTCTCCCTTCTAACATAGAACAAAATGATCCCAGTAAGCATATTTTTGGTCTTCTGGCTACTGCCAACTATCGAAGGTCGAAAGCATTAGAAATTAAAAGCGGAGAAACAATTGGTTAACTTCTAAATTTAAATTTTAAAATTAACCAATTAATGATTTGATTTGAATTGCTTGGATCCATCGTCATAGCAACACCATCCATGTATTGCCGTCAGGTAGTAGCGTTGTTTGTGTACCGGCGGAGGATCACTTTTAAAGCAAATGTGATAGGCATTTAGTATTAAGGAGGCTTTGGACAAACTGATTTCAACTCAAAGCCAAAACTAACTAGTAGCATCATATTATGAAAAAGCAAACATGAAAAGTTGTGCTAGCGCCATCAATAGGACAAAATTAAACTTAAATCCCTTTGCTTTACCCCATAAAAAATTTAATTATCCTGCCATCCTATTTAAGTTTTAGAATAATTCATTCTGAATTCTGACAGTTTTTTTGATAAGATTTCATTACGCCTTTAATTGAAAAAATTATAATATATAATTATTTATATTTTTAATCTTTCATTTTACAGTTTGTGTTTTAAAAAGAAAATCATCACCTTTTGATACCACCTAAAGTTTTTTTTGGGCAAAATGCGCAATAACTAGGGGATTTACCCTGCTTATGGATAAATACCCAAAAAAGTATTTACCTTCCCACCCGACTTCACTAATTGCGTGCATTAAAAATAGTTCGAATAAATTTTCATCATGAAGTACCGGGGAGCAAATGCAAATGAGCAAGGCAACAGAAAAAAAATATATATATATATATTTGCTTATTAATGTGAAAACTGTTTCTATATTTGCCACGTTATCACTTAAACAGCAATAAAATAAATAAATAAATAACATCATAGTCTTAATAACTTCTCAGTAAATTCTTCCAAGCATCCCTCATGCTTCCTTTTTTTTCATTTTGGATATGACTAACCTAGATTGTGATTTTGAAATATTGAAGTTCATCATTGAATTGCTTATACTTGTCCAATTATGACATTGAAAAGAAAGATTCTTTGATTCACGATATGTTTCTTTCATAATTGTATCAAGTCTTCCAATAAAAAATATTATAAACTGTGTAATACATATGTATGTATCAGTTTTACCAATTATTTCATATTAAGATTTAAAAAAAAAAAAATTCAGACTCACTTTTTGCATTTTTTTTTGTAAAATATCCAGTTTTTGGGTATTTACCCAGGCCTTGGGTAAATACCCAAAAAATATTTACCTACCCACTGGGTATTTACCCGATCCACATCACTAGTTATTACCTTACAAAAGAAAAATCATTAATTGTATTATAAAGCAGTTCGTTATTGTTAGAAAATAAAAAATACGAAATGCTAGGTTACGCAAATCTTCTTAAGCAATATCTGCTTACATACAATAAAATGCAATGTTTAACTAAATTCATTACCTCACACTTTGAGTTCTTAAGTAAAATCAAACACCGTAAAGCGTGGATGTAAAAGAAAGACTTTTCAATTATAATGAATTCATCGTGATGAATGACTTCAAATATCTTGTCATAAAACTTTACAAATAAATGCAAACAATACATTAAATAAAAATTAATTGAGATTAAATCTCCAGATGGGACAGGAGTGCAATTTATCATGTTGTAGGAAATAAAAGATAAGTGAAATCCTCTGACAATAACTTTATCTTTCACGAGGATAATAGCTTTAATTTTAAGAAGGATTTTTCAAACCGTCAAAATTTTTGCGCGAATTATGGTTGATTCTTTATGAGATGTTTAGTAAAAGGATTGGTAAATTCTTATCGAAATATTCTTCGCCTTAAGTTACTGTTTCCTTAAGAAATATTGCATGTTCAAACTATTTTTGGTATGATGTTAAAATAAGTTGAGAAGGTGAAAAAAATTTAACTTCTTTGATAAGGATTTAAAAGAATTCCTCTAGTTATCAGGACGATTTCTTAAAATGTGTGTTTGATTCTACACATACGGGAAAGTTTGTGGTATACGAGTAAAACAAACTGTTTAAAAAACTTTTTCAACCAAAATTTGATATAATGTTAAAATAAATCAAAAAGGGGGAAAAAATAGTTTCTTTGATAAGAGTTTAAAAGAATCGCCATTGTTTTCAGGCCAATTTCTGAAAAAGTGAATGTGTGATTCTACAAATACAGGAAAGTTTGCGGTGTATGAGGAAAATAAGCTACTATAAAAAACTTTTAAAACTCAAATTTGATACGTTAAAAAAATCAAAGGAGTAGCATTTAGCTTCTATTATAAGGATTTGAAAAAATCTATCTTGTTTCCATGGCAATTTCTTAAAAGGTGTAGGTGTGATTCCCCAAATAAGGAAAATTTTACGATATATGGGCCAAGTTAAGCTTTCTAAAAGACTTAAAATCCAATTTCTAAATACTTTGAATCAAAAAATATTTTTTGCCTAGGCTTCTTTATCTTTACTAATAATAAAGCTGAAAGTCTCTCTGTCCGGAGGATGTCTGTAGGATGTCTGGATCTCTGTGACGCGCATAGCGCCTAGATCGTTCGACCGATTTTCATGAAATTTGGCACAAAGTTAGTTTGTAGCATGGGGGTGTGCACCTCGAAGCGAATTTTCGAAAATTCAATTTTGTTCTTTTTCTATTCCAGTTTTAAGAACAAAACTATCATAAGATGGACGAGTAAATTACGAAATTATCATAACGTGGAACCGTAACCTGGGCACAAGCCAATTGGCAAGATACGAAATTATCATAACGTGGAACCGTAACCTGGGTACAAGCCAATTGGCAAAATACGAAATTATCATGACGTGGAACCGTAACATGGGTACAAGCCAATTGGCGAGAAAATTCACCATACATTATTTGTAAATATACAGGCGAACCAAAAGACCTTTAAATTTTTCTATTACGGGCGAAGTCGTGTGGATACCACTAGTTACAAATAAAATACAGTACATACTAATACACTAGTAGAACAACACAGCATTTGCGTAATGACTTAAAAACAAATTTTATATTTTTCCAAGTCAAACAATAACTAGTTTTCAAAATATTACGAGAGAAAAATAATAATGTTGTGCTGAACGCACCATAACATTATTTTATTTTTCTTAACTTTTTATGAAATTAGAAAAGTAAAGTTATATTTCTTTTAAATAAATTTCGGGACCCCTTCTGGCAGAGGGGCTTGAGTATATACCCCACTTGACATACTGAAATCAGGTCCTAAAAAATATGGCATCACAAATACATCTAAAACAACACAAATACGGGTTCCTTTGAAACATTAACGGGATGCACAGAAAATAAAACCCTAAATATATAACAACTATTGTAAAATAAGTTTATATCCACTCTTATTGAAGAAGCATCTGAAGAATATCTATAAAAACTTTCTATACCAACCGCAGTTTACGAAAACGTTTTTTTTTTCCCTCAATATATATCGAATCAAGTTCCATACCGCCAGAAATTGATTTCAGACTTCATAACTTCATAACTTCTACCACGTCCCTGCTCATGTATTTTTCCCTTTCATAAATATCTGAGGCCGAAGGTGCTGAAAAGGAAAGGGAAAATCAAGTTGCCTAAAAGTGGGAAAAAAAAAGCAATAAAAAGTTGGAATTGTTGTCCTCAAAAAAAGGTTTGTTGGAAACTTCAAAAACTATATCTGTCAAAGTATTTTTCCCTGTGAGCCTTACTTTGCAAAATCAACACATATGCTATTTGAAAAAATGAAGATGAATACTTTTTTATTCTATAACAAAAATTGTCGCATTTGAAAATGAAATCTGCAATAGTTATTACTTTTTTAAAGGGAACATTGAAAAATGCTAAAAAGCTTTACAAATCAAAAAATGTTTCCCACGAAACTGCAATAAATTTGGTCGAGAATTAAAGATCTTTATATATATATAAAGTATGTAAACACCTTTACATGTAAATAACACAAATAATAGTTAAAAAGCTAAAACTTCAGTATTTGCGTGATTTGAAATATATTTATCTTTGAAGTAAATGGCATAACTCATGTTTTTAAGAACAAATGACTATGAATGTTTATATAATTAGTAATATTTTGATAAGTATGTTGGATTCATGAGTGTGCATTTATTTTTATTTATTTATTCATTTGTTTATTTAATTATACTTCTTTATATTTTTTATTTATCTTTTTTTAATATTTATTTTCATTTATTTTTTTTTATTCTTGCTTTGAAAAGAGATTTTTTATATAACCTTAAATTTTTTAGCAATGAGTCACCGCCCTAAGATAGAATTTTTTAAAATTAAGTTTTGCTTTTTAAGGTTTACTTTTTCGACAAAGGTTTTTGTTAAGTCTTAATTGTGATATAACTTCAAATATCATATCACTTAACATCTCCTTCTGTACAAGATTGCGACATCTCCAACCAATGCTCCAAAAACTATTTTAAAAAAGAAGCTGTAGCAGGCTACGTTTTAGAAGAAAGTAAAGAGAAGCGTTACCTAGAGTGTTGTATTACTTTGAAACCAAAATGTTTCGTCACAAGACTCGAATTGCTTTCTTAACCAAAGATCTGAACCAAATATTATTTAAATTATTATGTAAAAAACCCAAAATAAATTTTAATTATTATACTTGTATTTGAGGAAAGAAAGGAACAGATCCAATACGTAGCAATAAAACCCAATTTATAGTTTACAAAAATTACTTTTAAATAAAAAAAAAACGCCTTCAAAAAATACCCAGGAACTGAAACGCAAAAAATAACTGATTACACTTGCATTCTATTTCCTACAAAAACATAGATATGAAATTTATTTTACAATTCCAGTACAAAAATCAACTAGACTAAACACCGAATTATAAAATAAACACTGATTTAAATTACTGTACGTTGAATTATTTTAAATACCTAACTAATTACATACGATCTCTTAATTTTCAATAACCTTTTGAAGTCGGGGCCTCCTATAAACAACTACATAACGTAACTGACAACCCACCGAATCCTGAATAAAGCACTAATTTAACTATACGCGAAATTAGTCTTTAAAACTAAACCTACTCAGTTACCTTTAACTCAGTGTTTATTTTATAATTCGGTGTTTAGTTTAGTTGATTTTTGTACTGGAATTGTAAAATAAATTTCATTTCTATGTTTGGGTAGGAAATAGAATGTAAGTGTAATCAATTATTTTTTGCGTTTTAGTTCCTGGGTATTTTTTGAAGGCGGATTTTTTTTTCTTTAAGTAATTTATTTTTTGCTTTTTAGTGGTGTAAATAACACGGCGAGCGTCTCGGAGAATTCCGATGACTGTGAAGAAAGGCTTTCTCAAATGAGAAACAATGAAACCTAACCTGGCATCGTCTTAATGCTGTGATTGAGATTTGCATAGCCTTCACAATGCTGCCAGGTTAGGCTTGCACCAACTTAGGGTAAACGTAATTTTTTAGTTGAAACGGGGCTTTCGTCTGAAAGTCTGTACGTGTTTGTGTGTGTACACTATATATTTCTAGAAAAGTTTATCGTTGCATGTTAGAATTCTGTAATTAGGAAAAGCAAAATGTGTAGTTGTGAAGCTTGTTATGGTTGCAAATGAATATTTCAAAAATAAGTTTTTCATGCAGACTATCAAGAAATATTTTTGTTTTCAGATTTTAAAGTAAGTTATTTTTAGTTACTAGAAACAGAAATGTAGTTTTACATGCGTGCAACGAAATCAGTATTTTTTTTTGAGCAATCACGATTGCTTATTGCTTTCATTTGACTGTTTTTGGCGTGCTATCATTTTTCCCACCGGCGCGGCGCCACCCTCTGCCAGCACCACCCGTCGCGTCGGCCGGCCTCACGATGCTGCTCCTCTAGCGAAAACCGTCTCCAGGTTTCGTCCATATCCTACACACACACGCATACATACACGCACCAACACACACGCACACACAAACACATACACACACATACACAAACACATACACACACGCATGCATACAGACACCTACACATACACAAACACAAACACATACACACACGCATGCATACAGACACCTACACATACACAAACACATACACACACGCATGCATACAGACACCTACACATAAATACACACAACTGCCCACACATTCATGCCTGCTAACAGACACAAACACATATGCTTACACACACACACATACACATACCCCGCCCCCACGCACACAAACACTCATAAACACAACTACCCACACACTCATGCCTACACACATACACATACCCCCCCCCCACACACACACATACCAACACACACTCGTGATTGCGAAAAACATAATTTGAATTCAAGATGACAAAATTCAAATTTTTTTTTTTTGTTATTATTACTGTTTTCGAAAAAATTTAAGATAGGTTGCCTGAAACATCAATAATCACAAATCAATTACGAATTCAATGAGTGCTTTTAAAGTCAAACACGTTTGGCCAAAGTTTTTTTTTAAATAATCAGCAACTTCACATGAATTGGGAAAACAGGAAAAAATTAATGCTTTTCTAAGTAGATTTTAAAACGCAAAAAAAATCGTGTGGTACGCGAGTTAAGGATTGAGTGCTGGTAAGGTTCACTGGTTTAATTTATAGTGGATTGTATTTTTAAAAAGGTAAATTGATGAAACATAGGTAGAACACTTTTATTATGTAACTAAACATAATGTATAAACAAATCTCGGTGCACCTGCACCTGAGTCTTCAGGTAATGACTGCCGAAGCAGAATGTGCGAGCCTTTTAACAACTGCGATGGCGCCACATGCGCATTACTTCTAGAGTTGAGATGTAACATGCCGCACGCGTTGAAAGGTTCAACTTTCAAAAACCAATCATACATATAGTATATTTCAAAAACAATCAGAATTTATCACAGGATATGAACATAGTGACATAACAAGCTACTTTAAAATTATATATTATAGAGGTAAACATTTAAAGAAGTTTAAAAAAACTGTAAATGGCAAGTTTTAATACCCAAAAATAATTTTCACTGAGTTGGTAAAATACAAATTTTAGAAATAGATCGAGTGAAAATACCATTAGAAGTTCTAATTTTTACGACTCTTATTTTGTTATCTGAACCCTTTACGGTTTCCACAATACGACCAAGTGGCCACTATAACGGGGGTACGTTGGGTTCCTTTAAAAGTACCATAGTACCAACTTCAACATTATCCTCAGCAAATTGCCACTTGTTACGCTGCTGTGATTCAAATAATCAGTCTGCCATCGTTTCCAAATTACTTGCACATAATTTGTTAATTTTTGCCACTTAGACAATTTACTTTCTGGAATGTCCTTTAAATTTGGCTCTGGAAGTGCAAGTAGTGGGCGGCCAATTAAAAAATGACCAGGGGTCAAAACTTCATACTAGTTCACATCGGTTGATAAAGGAGTAAGTGGACGGGAATTCAGAATTGCTTCTATCTGAACCATTACAGTGGTAAATTCCTCGAAACTTAATTTATTATTACCTACTGTCCGCTTTAAATGATGCTTAAAGGATTTCACACCTGGTTTCCATAGCCCTCCAAAGTGAGGAGAACAAGGGGGAATATTTTTCCAAACAATTTCTTCAGACAATAAATAGTTATTTAACGTTGAGGTAGGCGTGTCTGCTTGTGCCAGTAATTTCTTAATTTCAGCATTCGCGCCTTTAAAATTGGTTGCGTTATCACTGATAATGCTTGAAAATTTTCCCCGCCTAGAGATAAACCTCTTCAGAGAAGCAATAAATGCATCTGAGGTTAAATCGGAAACAATCTTCAAGTGAATGGCTTTTGTGGAAAGACATATAAAAATAGAAACGTATACATTAACAAATTTTGCCTTTCGAAGATTACTTACGCGAATTTGAAATGGTCCACAAAAATCGACACCACTATTGACAAAGGGGGCAACGGGGTTTACTCGTTCAGAAGGCAATTCTCCCATTAACTGCAATGGCGAACTTGGGTTATTTTTGAAACAAACATTACAGTTATGCACAACCTTTCTTGCAATGCTTTTGCCATTAATAGGCCAAAATTGCAGCCTCACAAAATGAAGCAATCCCTGGGCACCAATGTGAAAGTATTTTTTATGAAAACTTTCAAAAATTAAATAAGTTAATTTGCTTATGTTGAGGAAGGATTAACTGATGCTTGGCATCAAACTCTATTTGAGCTTTAGTAAGGCGTCCTCCTACTCTTAAATTATCATTTGAATCCACAAAGGGATTTAGGGACGAAATTTTACTTGAGCCCGAAATACCTTTTCCATTCTTTAAGGCCGCTTGTTCAGGCCCAAAATGCCTTACTTGCTCCTTATTCATTTAACAAATATTCAAAAAATTCATCATTTTCTAAAATAAGAAATGTATTAAGGTTAAAATTCTTAAGTTGTTCATAAGCAGGATCCCAAAAAGATCACAATTCTCAGTTGATGGCAGTTCACCTTGTAAAAACTTCGGACCATTCCACCAAAGTTCATTCGAAACGAGGTCCTTTACTGTGGTACCTCTCGAGATCAAATCAGCCGGGTTATTTTCCGAACTCACCCACCGCCAACTGCAATTACCGGTTAAGTTCACAATCTCCGTCACCCGATTGGCGACGTAAGTCTTGAGATTTGTCGCTGGAGTGTTGATCCACCATAACACAATAGTAGAATCTGTCCATCAAAAAGTTTTTGATATTGGCAGCTCCAGAATAAGAGAAATCTTATTCACCAATCGCGCCAGCAGCAGAGCGCCACAAAGCTCAAGTCTGGGAATGGTTAACATCTTTAAAGGGCATATTCTAGATTTGCTGCACCAAAGTCTGGTTGTGAAATTTCCAGACGTATCAGCACAACGCAAATAAATTACTGCTCCATATGCACGTTGAGATGCATCCGAAAGTGCATGAATTTCAAACGCATCGGTGTTATCGGCAATCACTGGTCTTTTTACACTAATTTGATCTACTTGCCGGAGCCGAGCGAGAAATGAAGTCCATTCTTGCATCACATCCGTCGGCAACGACTCATCCCAGTTCAACTTCAGTGTCCATAGACTTTGCATTATAAGCTTCGCCTTGGTGAGAACTGGACCTACTAGCCCAAGGGGATCAAAGAGTTCAGAGATAGTAGATAAGACTTCTCGTTTGGTGAACATTAGGGTGGTTCGAAAAAAACGTTTTTTCGAATTTGGTATCCGATTACCCCTCAAAAGTTGCAGTTTTGTACCCTGAATTCGGGAAAAATAATAAAAAAATTCTAAATTATCATCTATAGTTCGCGCATGTCGCCTAAAGTTACGAAAAAATGAATTTTTTTCAAACATTTTCATAATGTTGAAAAAAAAATTCTAATTATGTTTTTTTTATCCAACACCAAAAAAACAACAGTATGTAACATATATTAGATTTTAAAAATGGTTTTATTGCTGTTTTAAAATAATTTTGGTTCGCAAAAAAAGTTATAAAATGGTAATAAATCGGTGAATTCGGACATTTTTGACTATATTTAAATCATATCGTTGTACCAAAATTAATAGTTAAAAGGTTTTAACTACACTTAAAAATGAAAGTGTGATCTATGCATGTATATTTCTATAAAAGTCAAAAATAAACTAAATTATTCGCCAAGGCCGTGATCCACGCACTAAGCCACCGCGGCACGGCGCCTACTTGTCGCGACATGCAGCACACTGACCGAGCTTGTGCTGACATGAAACCATACCGCACCCGTTCCTCACCTCACAGTCAGTCAATCAGTCCTAAACAATCAACATGGCGTCTACCAAAACTTCTAAGCGTTTGAGTCTTTGTCCAATTCTTGGTAAGTCAAAACCTTTTAGTGAAAGTGTTTTACCCACACATAAAGATGTTTTGTTAGCATGCATTGAGGAAACATCAAATTCTGCGAAAAATGTACCCTTTTCCGAGATATCTCATTGTGTTGGTAATCAAATAGAAAAAGTTTACAGTAAAGCTTCTATACCAACTGTAAGTCATCAACGTGTTGTAAAATTAATTAAAGATTTGCATGACAAGTATTTTACTTTGAAAAAATCATTCAATCGTGATAAACAAACACCTAACTTTAAGAAAAAGCTTAACGAGTTTGTCAGTGAAGCCAATAACAAACTTTTTTACATTGCTTTCTGCAAATGTGTTATGCATTTTACGTGTTCATGTGGTAAGAGGCCAAACTCTTGTAATTGTAAAATAGTTATGGACTGTAGGTGTGATAAGGAAAAGAAAATCCCTATTATTGAGAGAGAATTTATCTATGACCAACGAAATATGAGATTAAGGTATATTGGTTCCTTGGACAGAGTAGAGACAAATAAGTTAATTAAAAGAGATCAACGATTACAAATCTGTAAGAAACCTAAAATTGATGAACCTGACGTTAATGCCAGTAAAACAGATATTACAATTGAACCTTTACATGACATTCTAATCGAGAATTGCGGAGATGACAGTGACAGTTTACCATCGACCTCTCAAATGCGAATTAAACTTCCTGCGACTGCATTGATGAGTGATAGATACGGGATATCAGATAGAGCCACTGCCGCTATCGCTTCAAGTGTTTTACAAGACAACGGCTTAATCAATGAAGGAGATTTATCGCTTGTAATAGACAAGAGCAAGATCAGACGTGAAAACAAAAAGTTCGAGAGTCCTTACAAACCGAAAATAACAGTGCTAAGATATATGGGGTATATTTTGATGGGAGGAAGGACAATGTTTATTTCCAAGAAAAAATTGATAATAAAATGTATCGGAGACTGAAGAAGGAAGAGCACATAAGTTTAGTACAAGAGCCTGGTGGAAAGTACATAGGCCATTGACACCAGTAAGTGGCACAGGAAGCGAAATTGCATCAACCATTTTGAGTTTTTTAGAAAGTAAGGAATTTGACCATAATGAGCTTGTTGCTGTTGGATGTGACGGCACAGCAACAAATACAGGTTGGAAAAACGGTGCAATGCGTAATCTTGAGATTAAACTTGCCCGCCCAGTGCAATGGTTCATATGCTTGCTTCATTTCAATGAACTGCCGCTGAGACATTTGTTTGAAAGTGTAGATGGTGAGACTTCAGGGCCAACAAGTTTCTCGGGAACAATTGGCAGACTTTTATTGAACTGTGAAAAACGCCCGGTTGTTAATTTTGAAACAATCACTGGTGAAGATATAAACATAACAAAAACTGACTTGAGCAAGGACCAAAAGTACTTACTTGACATATATCAAGCAGTGAAGACAGGAGAGTGTCCTTCAGATCTTGCTGTGAAAGATCCTTGTCCTCTTAGTCATTCTAGGTGGTTGACATGTGCAAATAGGACACTAAGGCTATACATATCTGAAGTGACACCCTCTGAAGGACTTAAGATGCTTGTAGACTATATTATGAAAGTATACGCCCCAGTTTGGTTTGAAATCAAAAGGCATCCATCAGTGAAGTTTGGACCCAAGCACATCTTCAAAGCTATTCAGTCGTCACGTCAGCAACCCGATAGTGTAAAGCATATCATTGATCCTGTGATGCAGAGGAATGCTTTCTTTTGTCATCCGGAAAATATGTTAATATCAATGGCAGTAGACGAAAGAATCCATGTTCGGCAGTTAGCTTTTCGAAGGTTGCTAAAAGCTAGAAATCAAGAGCCCAAAGGGAAATCCGTGCGTACATTTCAACCTCCGACCATCAATTTTGCTGCTTCAGATTACATTGAACTGATTGACTGGTCTCAGTGTAAACTTTCACCTCCTCCAGCAATGAACCATGTGTCAAATGAGAGCTTAGAACAACTGATTGGTAGTAATGTTTTATGGTTTCATAAGAGCAACACTGCTCTCAAGATCAGTCATGCCATCGTTTTAACTTTAGACATTGTCTTGAATTCACTTTTAAAGATGATAAGTAAACTTAAATTCACTATCATGCTAGCCAAGAATTGGTGAATGTAAATATTGTAAAAAACACCCCTACATTTGGATGGATGGTTGGGTAGGGAGTGGGTGGAACTCGAAGTGCAGCCACCTCCCCGTGGTGAGTTCTGGGTAGTTTGTATGCCTTTGAGACGAGCTAAGAGCTGCACACATACATGCATCGATCACACTTTCATTTTTAAGTGTAGTTAAAACCTTTTAACTATTAATTTTGGTACAACGATGTGATTTAAATATAGTCAAAAATGTCCGAATTCACCGATTTATTACCATTTTATAACTTTTTTTGCGAACCAAAATTATTTTAAAACAGCAATAAAACCATTTTTAAAATCAAATGTATGTTACACACTGTTGTTTTTTTGGTGTTGGATAAAAAAAACATAATTTGAATTATTTTTCAACATTATGGAAATTTTTGAAAAAAATTTATTTTTTCGTAACTTTAGACGACATGCGCGAACTATAGATGATAATTTAGAATTTTTTTATTATTTTTCCCGAATTCAGGGTACAAAACTGCAACTTTTGAGGGGTAATCGGATACCTAATTCGAAAAAACGTTTTTTTCGAACCACCCTAGTGAACATGTCCTCAATTTCATACGTGATGTCAAAAGTGAAGTTATCGGTATCACGTCTCCATAACATTCCCAATGTTTTCACAGGTTGAGAAAAGTCAAACGATAATTTAGCATTTTCTTCATCAGCCATAATTCTTGTGGAGTTTGATATAATTTTATGTAATTCGAACCCTCCTCTCTTTAAAAGATTACGCAATGATATTAATGACTGTTTTGCGGCATCTACAGACGCTGCACCTGTTAAGATGTCGTCAACATATGTGTCATTACGCAAAATATCTGAAGCGATAGGAAAATCAGATTTTTCATCATCCGCTAAAGCCTGCAACACACGGGTAGCGAGAAAAGGGGCCGAGCAAATACCGTAGGATACAGTAGTAAGTCTGTATATTTTTACAGGGGCCTGACAGCTATCTTTCCAGAGATTTCTTTGCAAATCTCTTTGCGAGTCATGCACTAGTATCTGACGGTACATTTTACGAATATCCCCACAAAAGGCAATTTTATGCTTACGAAATCTTAGCACAATCGAAAACAAATCCTGCTGAATAGTTCCCCCCGAATAGAAGAATGGAATTCAAAGAATATCCTGATGAGGTTTTTTCGGAAGCATTAATGACTACCCGCAGAGGTGTAGATTTATTTTCCGGTTTAAATATTGGGTGATGTGGGATATAATATACCCTACCCCGGTTTTTCATCAGCTTCGGCATCCTCCACTTCTTCCATATGTCCCAACGACAAATATTCAGCCAAAAAATCCCGGTACAAAAATTTCCATAGTATTGTTTTTATTCAATTTGGCCCAAATACTATTCAATCGTTTTTCTGCAGTAAGTTTTGAAAAACCCAATAACGATTCCGTATTCTCCCTCATTGGATATTTAACGATATATCTACCTGTACTATCTCTGGAGTAAGTTCTAACAAAATGTTCCTCACAAAATTTTTCGTCTTCCGTTTTAGTCGGTTCAATATTATCTCCGGGAAAAGACTCCATTTTAAAGAAATTCTCCAAAGAAGTATCTAACTTAGAATTTTGCGTGAGATAACAGTTAATTAAATCTGTTTCCTGTAATGTTCTGTTAGTACACAGGTACCCGAAAACACTGTCCTGAAATATTAATTTCTTATCCTTAGAATATAGTTTTGCCGGTCGCAAAATTTCAAAAAACAAGCTACTATTTAACAACAATTTTATGTCCGTACTCTTATAGAAATTTGGACAAGCCAACACAATGTGACTAGGAATTTGACATTCGTTTATAGAAAAAGGACTTAGACGGATTTTTTGCCGCGATTTGCAGAACAAGAAAACACTCAATCTGTTTTTCAAAAGTTCTATCTGCATTGCTAATGCAGCAAATGACCTTGTACTTTATTGGTACAGAATGGTCACCAATTCCACTTAAAGACAAATTCTTGACTAGCAATTTCTTAAGTCCCAAGAAATCTGCTAATTTTTCCGTCATGAGATTTATATCAGAGCATGAATCACTTAACGAAGTCACTTCCACGCGAATCCTGCCCTTTTCCAAAACAAACAAATTTAATTTTGTCATCAAATTACCTATTGGTTGTGTGCGAGATACTAAAGTCGCACTTGTTTTGCTGTTAAATTTATTTTGCTAACCTACAGAACCAGCAGAACTTCCTTGCGAGGAGTCCAAAAGGTTACGTAAATTGCGACCTTCTGAGTCAGAAACTATTGCGGTATGAGAAATTTTCATCTAAAGAATCATGCAACAAGGTATTATGTTTGCCTTTGCAAACAGAGCACACATATTTTGATTTACAGATCCCCACATGAGCATTAAGGCAATTTTTGCAAAGTCCTTTTTGCTCTACAAATTTAAATTTTTCAGATGCACTCATGTCATGAAATCCAACGCACCAAAATAATGAGTGGTTGTTTTTCACAAAACACATACCCTCGGTTTATTATTTTTATTTTGAACTACAAACGCCTTGCTTTTTTGGGACGAAGGGCCAAGGTTTTTAAGAGGTTGTTTAATTTGTGTATTTTTACTCACGGTTTCTAATATTGACACTCTAGTTTCAAAAAACTCTAGCAATTGATCGAAGCTTTCAACATCATTACCTTTCAGAGACATTTGGTACTGTTTAGAAGATTCTTTATCAACCTTTTGTAAAAAATACATGAGACAAAAGTATTTCTTAAAGGTTATTTTGATCAAATTCTAGTACCTTTAAAGCGCGTAGATTTTTTTTTTTTGAAATTATCTATTAAATTTCGCAATTCTTTTGGAGATTCATTGTTTATTTTTTCTAGGTTGAATAAATTTTGAATATGGGCATTAACAACAAGTCTTTTATTTTCAAAACGGGAAGTTAAGGCATTCATTAAAGAATCGTAAGTGTCTTCCGAGGTTTGCAAGGATTGAGCTTGACCTTTTAACGCAGATTTAAGGTAAAATAGCTTTTGCGTGTCATTTAATTGCTCGTTTTCATGGATTAAGGCTTTGAATTGCGTAGCGAAATTTTGAAATTCCTCATATTTGCCGGTAAAAATGGGTAAGGGAATTTCTGGCAGTTTATATTTAGTTTTAGCGAAAGGTACATTCTGCGTAGCCGATACATTAGTACTAATCTGAGAATTAGCGTTTTTATGAATTTGAGAGAGGAGAGCTCGAATTCTTACCTCGGCATTCTCAATCGAAATTTCAATTTCTTCAAATACCTGAAGGTTTTCCGTTATGTCAACGCTATCCGGTAGCCCAAGTACCTCTGTTTGAAGGGTCTTCAAATCTCTTAGAATTTCTTTTAGGGCTTTTAATTTAACTGTCAGTTGAACTTCAGTTTCTTCTTCCAACTCAACGGTATTTAGGAAATTTTCAATTCTTGTAAATCTTCCTTTGAGCATTCCTCTTTGACGGTTTATCACAGTTGGAACTTTTTCTATGACGGTTGCCATGACTTCGGTATTTCTGTCCGGCTAGGCGGACCGCTCTGGTAAGGTTCTCTGGTTTAATTTATAGTGGACTGTATTTTTAAAAAGGTAAATTGATGAAACATAGGTAGAACACTTTTATTATGTAACTAAACATAATGTACTAAACAAATCTCGGCGCACCTGCACCTGAGTCTTCAGGTAATGACTGCCGAAGTAGAATGTGCGAGCCTTTTAACAACTACGATGGCGCCACATGCGCATTACTTCTAGAGTTGAGATGTAACAAGTGCTATAACTTAAAAAAGTTAAAACTCTGAGATTGTGGGGAAAAATATTACAATGATTTTTTTTGTCTGAAGATTTTTATTGAAATTTATTAGATTTAGTAAAACTTGATGGATAACTTGTTGAAGTAAATAATAAACTGCATGTAAGTTAATTGAAAAAGTTGATTTTTCAAGAAAATATAGAAATAAAGAAACCAAATAATGAGAATAAAATTTTAGTTGGCATATCATTAAAAAAAAATTCCTTGTATTTCCAACGATCTTTTGGTATTAACTGTTTCTCATATCAAAAACTAAAACAAGTCTGCATTGGTAATAAATGACAATTGCTTGAAGATTTTGTAAAAAAATTATCCAAACAAATACATCTTACACAAACAGAACCGCGCTACTATTCTCTTTTGTTCTGCATCTAAAAACTTTTGGAATCTTCATGCGTTCGTTAAGCAAAATTAGTGCCGCAAAACTTTGTTACACACCTAATCTTTTTTAATCTCTACTTTTTGGAATATTTTAACAAGCCATTTTCTCAGCTCATTGTCCTGAAAGCACTTAAAATGCATAAATATTTCACTTGTCTAAGATTATGTCACGACTCCAAGAGTCCTGGAAAGTGTAGATAAGCTTTAAAAATATCTTCTTGGGTAAATTGCAATAATTTGCGTTTAAGAATTCTTTTTAAAAATTATACGACTCAGATTACTTCCTGTTTATTAAGTTTCAGAAAAATTACATAATTGAAAAAAAAAACAATAATAATATTTTTTCCTTAGCTTTCTTCTTTTCTGGAGTTATATTGTTCATAAATTTTGACATTGTTAATGGCGTCAATTAATCATACTTTTATGAAAGCATAACATAGCATCTTTAGAGGAAGACGCCTAAGAACTTTTGGTGCTTTCAAAATTTAAGCTTTTGAAAAATAAAATCTTTCTTAAGAGCACTTAAGGCGGTTATTAATAGAGTTTATACGTTATAATATAGTGAGCTTTTTCTTTTGTAAACATAATCCATATTCATTTTCATATTACAGGAAAGAACTAGTAAAGAAAAATCAAAAGTTCTGAATACAGTAGACTCCCAATAATCGGCGGTCGTATTATCATGGTTTGGATTATCCACGGGTCATTTTACAATTTTTTTTAACGGTTATTTATTTTTTTAGCTTATAATTGTTTTATTGTTCGTTATCAGCTTTTACATATGCAGGTTTTTCGTATTCAATGTTAGTAGATGCAATGCAGTAATGTATTTAGCTACAATTTAAATGTATGCATGAGTGTTATTCATATTTCTTGGCTATTGTATACAGCAGTATCGTTTTTTACCCATTATTCAGATTTTTCGCAGTTTACGATTATCCGAGGTTACCGGCATAGTACGGACTGTGACGTCGAAATTTTTCGGGGGACGTTTTTACGGCTATTGTTTTTCCTTTTTTGGGGGGGAGGGGCTTGTGATCTTGTGAGGGACAGCCACCCCTGGTATTAAGCTCACTTCTCTTTCCCCTTATCTCTTTCTTTCTTTTGCGGTGTGCTCCTTCGAATTTTCTTTTATTTAAAGAGTTTACAAATGTAGTTTTAAAGCGTATTTAAAAAAAAGGCCAAAAAGCAAGAAACATTTACCATATAAAAACAGTTCACATAGAAGCAATTTATTTGGACAGAGTATACATAGCAATAAAATTTTCCACATCAACTTAATGTAATTTTGGAGAAACTTTAAATGGTTGTGCCACGTGGTTTCGTCAAGGACCTCAACTGCACTATTGTTACTTTTATTTATAGGGCAGAATGTTAATGAGTCCTTTTTTATAAATAGGTCATTATCAGAGCGTTAAAAGCTTAAACAATGGTACATACTTTTGTTTGAGGTGTGCACTTTTTTTTTATAATTCTGCACAAATCGAGTTTTCGTGTGTTATGCTGCTCGTGTATTATTGTGTACTTTTATTTATGTTGGGTTTGTAACAAGGTGTAATCGAGCTAGGCTTTGGTACGTACTTTCATTAATACACATGCTATACTTCTTCAGTAATGGTGAGAACTATCTTAAGTATTGGCCTGTACTTTATTAATGAAATATCATATTGCTGCAGTATTACATTATCAATTGCATTTTGAAACCGACCAGAAAGGTCTATAACTTAAACAATAGAAACAACATTTTCAAATTGATTTCTGAAACCTGCCATCAAGGTTTATAACCTTAGCAACACCAATGACATTGTCAGATGATTTCTGGAAACAAACATCAAGGTTTAAGACTTCAACAACAGCAAATGACTTTATAAATTGTTTTTTGAAAACTGCCTTCAGGGTTTAAATGTTAAGCAACAGGAATGGCATTACCGATTGAATTATTAAACCTGTCACTAAAATTTATAACTTGAACAGCATTGTCTTAATGAAATTGATTTCTGAAACCTGCCATTAAGGTTAATAAGAACTGCAATGACTTTATCTACCCTAAAATTATTTTAATTGCCATTGCAACGCCCAGTTAAAAAGCATAATAACGCGCTACATCAATTAACAATCTTGAAATCAATACAAACTACGCAACTGTATTTAAAATGCTATCTCTTGATAAGGAAATTACTAAGTTGTCCCACTTTTGCTCTTATTGTGTTAATTCATGGCAGTGAAGACATTTATTTGCTGAAGAACCAACTCTCCTAATTTGTTCTCAAACCTGAAACTTTCCACGTAATTAGCCTCTTCAGTATTTTCTGTCACTTCCGTAGTTTTCCATTAATCATCGCCTAGGAATTCCCTCCCGTTTTCGTGTGAGGAGCTTTCCCTGGGAGCCAGTGGTTCTGAAGAAAATTGGGATAGAATATTCTAGGTATTGTGTCAAATTACTGGACTTTTCCTTGGGATAAAGTTATGTTTAGGATAGAAAGAAAAGTGTTACGTCAGTAAGCATGTCTTCTGTGTAATGATTCTATTGGTTCTGTGTGCAAACTTTCTGACGTTTGTGATGTTAACCAACACATACACACACACATATTATATATATATATATATATATATATATATATATATATATATATATATATATATATATATATATATATATATATATATATATAAAATATATATACAGATAGATATACAAGTATACAGGTAGATAGAAATATACAAAGAGATACATATACAGATATATAGATAAATAGATGTACAGACAGAGACAGATAGATAGATGGTTAAAGTCCCGTTACAAAGAACCTCAAGAGAAAACAAATTTTATTCGTTATAAAAGAATTCAAGTAATGTGAAGGCAACTAAACTGAGACTGAAAAATTATTTTGTTGAAATGGACATTTCGTTGTATTGGTATTCGTTGTAATGGCATTTAAATGTACTTCCGTATATGTAATTAGTATAGTTAGTTTAGGTTACTTTTGTTGCGACCATGACAACCGCTTTAACAGCAATAGGCGAATTATTTGCTTTCTTGATTGTCAAAAACAGAAAAATACTGTTTACGTCGCGACCATGTTTACTCCCAATGCTTTAGTTTTACATATTAAATTAACTTTTATTACTTTTAATGACTAGACATATTTACTTAGAAAAACATTTTTCAATTGTTATGGAACAAATGCGTTTTTTCAAAGCGGGGTAGTGGTTATGCGCTCGTCTCTTACGGTCAATGTCGCAGATTCAAATATCACTCCGGTTGGTGATTTTTCAAGTTGCAGAAAATCGGCAACTTTCTTGACGTATGAGTGCAGCTTGTAAAAGTTATCTTTAGTAGTTGTTTGGCTTTGAATATTTCAGTAAAATTAAACTCACAGTGTAGTTTCGCAGTGAAGAGATTTTAGGTGCTTCCTTCTTGTGGGGAAACTGGGGGATGAAAATTCTCTTGTATTGGTGATCCGTCAATAAAAATGCCAAGAAAAAGATTGGATGACTCCTCTTGAGCAACGCACTAGGTCCTGCAAATGGAGGAAAAACAATACTTAGCCCCATTTAAAACATTTGTTTCGTGGTTGATGCGTCTTAAATAGAGCATTTCATGCTCGTTAGTGGCTTTTTTTTTTCTTGGATTGTTTTACTTTTAAATGACTTAAACTTATTATAGTCCCTGTTTTTGTTTTTAATTTATTGGAAAAACTGAAATTTTAATTTAAAAAACAGTTGCAGCTTTTTAAAATCTTTACATGAAGGAGTTTTCTTTAAAAAAATATTTTAATTTTAAAACAAAAGTAAAATATATTGAGAAAAATAGGCGCTTAATTTTAAGTGTTACGCCATAAGTGCTGAAACTCAAGTACACCCGGCAAAAATTTAGTATATCGGCCAAACAATAAAACTTTTGATAAAAATAATAATGCCTTTTATGATGTGGAAAATGCGAAAATACAGAAAAATTACTGCGGTGAATATTGTTTCCGCAACATTGCTTTGATATATGCCCTAAAATGAAGGAATATTTTTTTTAATTAAGACTACGGAATAACCGAGAGAAGTTTTGAATCAAAAGTTTCGCTTTTGATTTCAATTCCAACAAGTCTCGAAGATTCATTTACAACTACTCCCGAGGTGCTTGCTATCAACAGCGTCTGAGCACTTAATCACCCTCGAAGTAAACCTCCAACCAACAACTCGAATTGTTAATAAATGTCCACAACTATACGGCGGTTGAGAAGTTCTTCCGGTTCATATTTTTCTTTCGTGATGTTATTATCTAAAGGAATCTGTGCACAGAAAAGATTGGTTGTCAGCTTCTCAATACAAGCTTCCCGCAAAATAGTGTTTCTAAATCTAACCAGAGGCGGTTATTGATCAAACACTCAATAGCAGATTCGACTCAAGCAAGGGCTCCGAAGTCATCAAGAACTGTTCTGATTGGAAAAGTTAATTGAAGGTTGGCAATAATGTACGTCAAGTGTTCTTGACCGATTTTCTAGTTTTCCGGAATGATTCGAGAAGTTATCAATGGTAAAATCACTTTCCAGGCGATGTTTATTGATGGACTGACGTTCGAATTGGCGTCTTGATGTTATTTGGTTTGTGCGAAGGTTTATTTCTCTCTCTTTGAACTGTAGGTATCATGACAACTCGTTTACATATTTGCTAGTAGACACATCTTATGAAAGAAAACTTCATTATTTTTTTTTAATATTCAATTGTAGATTAATATTTATTTTAGCACATTTTTTTTCACCATTTTAACCCATTTTTTCTCTATTAGTTTTATAGATACATATAGATTTTTATAGTTTCATTCGAATTAGTTTAAACTTTGACAATAAGAAATTGGTATAATGTCCCAGCAGTAAAACAAATCCATTTTATGTATGTTTTATCCACTTAGATGATGTTGAAGCTTAGTTACTTTTTAACAATATTTTGATTTCAATCTGTTATCGTTTAAATAACTAAATCTGAAATTAACCAATAACACTTTAATAAATAACATAACTTACAATATTATTTTTTAAAACGTATAAACTGCTTGTAGATACAAATGTGCTTCAATGGGCCCCAAAATAGCCAGCTGCTACTCAATAAAGTTTTAGATCGCTAGACGTAGCAAAGTGTAGCCCAATCGGCTACTTTTCACTTTATCTGCAATATTGTACCGATTCCTCATCAACGTCTGAAGGGAAAGGACTAGGCACCGACACTCGTCTCGCAGAATCTAGGATTGGGAGGAGGGCAGAAATACCGTTAAGTTGCACTCTCGCATGCAAACTGATAAGGGGCCATTCATTAACTACGTAAGGGTCCCGAGGGGGAGCGGGTTGGAAAAATCTCTACGTACCTTTACTTGCGGGGGGGGTGTTCAACCATCGTTGAACCATTCTTATGTAATATTTTTCAAGTCGATATTTTACATTAGAAATCGTGCGGTCAAGTGGTTTGGCAGGGATCATATTTCATTTGCGTCTGGAAGATAAAAAAAAACGTAATAGGATGAGCTGTTTTTATTTGTTTTAAAAAGAATGAACGGTGTAAAATAAAATTTTAAAAAATCGCACTAGGTATGACATGTTTTATATTTAGTTAGTACCACATCATATACAAAAAAAAAAATTCGAAAAACATTTAGTCTAGATTCCAATTTTTTAGTAAATATTTCTTGATCCAATAACTTATCGTACTATTATTAATTATTATTAAATTAAACCTTATTGAATAAGGTTTAATTTAATAATAGTGAATTTAATAATGATTCCAGTGAAAACAAGTTTCGTGGATTCGTTGGTTTATTATTTTGGAAAACGAAATGGAATCTTACGTAAGAATAGCACCAGGGCGGGGGGGGGGGGAATTGAAAAATCTTATGTACCCTTACATGGGGGAAGGGGTGGTCAAAAATTGCCGAAATCATCCTTACGTAATTAATGAATTTCCCCTAAAGCAAAGCACTGTGTAAAAGGTAAAAGAACACATTTTTCCTATGTTTTTTGTTGGATTTTCGTGCATGAAATGAAAACTAAACTTTCATAAGAACTTCGACTTAAAAGTTGTTATCTTCGAGCCATAGAAACATCTCAGCACTGGAAAACACTGATAATTTTGGGACCCAATCAAAACTTCGAGACAAAGGAATCTTCAAGTTATAAGACTTTGAGGTATTGAGCGTTGTCTGCAATTTGATATATATATTTGGGATTTTTTTCAGAACTCAAGCATTTAGATTTTTTAAAGAACTCTTAAACCCACTTTAGGTGACCCCCCCCCCTAGACGGTGTCACCCGAGGAGAGCCCCCTCCCTCCTATAGTGACGCTACTGCCTAAAGAGGTATCCGAACTCCTTCATCTTTATTCTTGCACTACAGATTTTTTATCATAAAAAATACTTCATTATCTATTCCGGTGTACAAATCCTTATCGAAAATTATTTTTTCTTATCTATATCATCAAGAGAATTGTTTTATGATTCTAAAATGAAAGAAAAATTTATTTGGATGCCGATTTAAAACTGCCTAAGCATTTAGTTAGAAAACTCAAAAAGGACTAATATATGCTTTTCCTTGTTGAATTCTCATTTTTCTTCAGGAGAAAGCTGGACTCAAGTAATTATATGAACACAGATGTGGCTTATGCATTAACCATTATTTTCAAATTTACATCAGAAGACCATCAAGATCCCAAACTCTCCTGCAAGTATTTTGGGAATAAAATGCAAAATTGCATCCTTTATTTTATGCGCTAGATCAGTTTATGATGTGAAAAATGTTTACTGCTTTTAACTGCTTTTCTTTGAAATAGTTCATAATCTTCCATCACAGACATTTTTAGAATAAAAAGAACAAAAAGAAATTTTTTGCACTTTTAATTTTGAAGAAAAAAAGTTCGATGACCTAAAACTGAAAGGGAAAATGCAATTTTTTTTACATGTCTATAATTTTTATGAATATATCATTTTTAATCTGCATAATATTTTAATAAATGTTTTTAAAATAAGATGATCTTAGTAATCAACAGAGACGGTTACATTAATTTTTATTCAGTTTTTCTTTTCTTTTTTTTAATGAGAGTCCAAAAAGAGTTTTCCTTTTTTGATTACGCTTTAATATTTCCCCTTAGGTGTGAAAATACACCGATCACAGCAAATCCACGTGACCGTGACGTATGAAATTTAAAGTTTCTTGGATTTCTCCGGAACCCCTTATCAGGTCCAGCCCAAATTACAATGGGACCGTCTGGGAAGTATACCCTTCCAAACAATTTTTTTTTTTTTTCAAATCGGTCTAGTAGTGTTGGAATAATTCGAAAACATACATAAAAAGCCGCAACAGCGAAATCATAACCTCCTTTTTTGAAGTCGGTTAAAAATTAATTTTTTTTATAGTACAAATTCTATCATATTAATAAATTTGAAGACAAATTCTTTAAAACTGAATTTTCAAAATAATTGAGTGTGTATGCGCGCATACTTCTTAAAAGTTCTTTCCAACTAGATCCATACCCATCTCTAGGTCTCGCGACGATCCTCCTATCGCGAGGTCTTCAATTTTGATGTTACTTCAATACCGTGTTATTTTACAGTAAGCAATTTGACTGTTTTTGTAAAAAGAAATTGTTAACAGCAAGTACAAATTATGAGATCGGTTTTTTTGTTTTTAACTTTCCTTTACTTACTTATGTACTTATCTGTTGATATAATACTGAAAGCATCCCAATAACAAGTAACCCTACCCAATTGTGAATCGCCGATTTAAATAAAACTTTGCACATCGGGTACAATAAAAATTTTAAACCCGTATTTTTTTTTTTTTTTTTATCGACAACAAACACTTTTAACAGGATGAAATTTACCCTTAAATATTGGATAATTGAGATTTACAAAATACAATATATTCCTTTATTTTAAATTTTAATTTTAAAAATTCAAATAATTATTGAAAATTTAAAAAAAATAAAAAAAAATAAAGTTGACGTATTTCAGAGTTCTTTTGAAAAAATTATTTATCGGAGTAAACCATCCCTCCCAATATTACCGCATCATGGTAAATGACCTTGAAACTTAAATCTATCGTAAGAAAGTCAGGTTACATATCAATAGAAAGATATATTTTTTAGCTGTTGAA
>NC_072737.1:34686052-34719004 GCF_026930045.1 Uloborus diversus | reverse complement strand
ATATTTTTAAGCTGTTGAATTTTTATTCTACTACAATTAGGAGAGAAGTTACAGTCATTTGTAAGAACACGTTTTAAATTTTTTTTGCACATCTTGATTTTTTACAGGCTCATATTTTGAACAATTTTTGAAAAAGAAGTCTAAAAATTGGCAGGATTACTAATTTTGTGACACATGTGTCCTTTATGCCAAATCAAATTGAAATTTGAAATGATGAGGTCAAGAAGTGGATTAGTATCACATGGAATGGCTCATAAGCAACTAGCCCCCGCCATGAGGTAAGATTGCGATGTATGGTTTGCCCCGACAAATAGTGCTTTCAGAAAAATCCTGAAACACGTCAACTTTAGTTTGTTTAGTTTTTTCAACCATTAATTGAATTTTTGTAATACAAAACTTAAAATAAAAGAATGTATTGTAACCTATAAATCCCAATTATCCAATATGTAGGGGCAAATTTCACCCCGTTAAAAGTGTTTGTTGCCGAAAAAGAGTACGGGTTTAGTATTTTTAAGTGCTCTATCGATGTGCAAAGTTTTATTCCTATCGGTGATTCACCCTTGGGTAACGTTACTTGCAAGCTTAGAAGATCCTTCTTTAAGGGTACATTTCATTTTCAATGCTTCACCTAAAGCTGTTGACAAAACTCTTATTTCCGAACTATGTCGTTACATTACAACACAAAACATCAGTACAGTAAAGCAATTACGAACCGAGGCATCCGAGTCTCATCTTCATTATTAAACTTTTGTGACAATAATTAAGGGAAAGGTTAAGAAAATAAGAAAGTGCTTTGTTTCTGCATTACTTTGTTAAAATAACAGACAAATGGCCATTAATTCACATATGCTACCATTAGCTCATTTAAACAAAGTACTGCGCAGTTGCTACATAATATATGAACAGATTTTGTGTAGCGTTGTAATTATTTTCGTCGGCGTATTCGATTATTAAGAGACGCGTTTTGTGAACAGCTAATGCCTTCGAGATTGAAATCTTTAATGACGCATAATTCCGCCATTGTTCTTTTGTGTACAATAACGGCGAAAAAATGATTCTTCCTTATGAGGAAATAATTCTGCCGCCGAATAAATGTTCTTCTGTAATTACTTACTCAAAATAAAAGATCGTTGAAATGTAGTATGTAAACGCATTTTAAGAATGAAATTTTAACGCACATTGATGTGAAAAGTGTTGCACGATGTACATGCGAAGAACCTAGAAGAAACGAGGTGCAAGTGACAAGATTAAAAATTTGAGTACATAAGATTCTCTCTCCCCAGCTAAACTCGAAAATCACCATAAAAATTTTAGATTTGAAGATACAGAGCCAACTAGATAGTGAATTTTCACTAATGCTCTTTTTTCCTGGCAGATAGAAACACTCCCCCCCCCCCCCATTCCATGGAACTGACTGCCTTCTAAACTTCGACCCCAGGTTGGATAGAAAATCTCACTACATGAAAACTGAAATGAACTTCAAGAAATTTAAATTCTGGGAAGAGAAATACCCAAAATCAGCCTCTAGTAGATCCATCCATTTCTGCTTCCACCCATGCTCATTCTGCTTGAATTAATGGAGAAATTTTTAAAAGCTGTGAACAAAGAGAATATTCCAATACTTCAAAGGGAAATTTAAAAGATATATTGAAGCTAAGGTGAAGGAGAAATTTTTCAACGGCCGTTCAATTACGCGCAATTATGAAAATCACTGTTTTTGAAAAAAAAATTCTAAGGGAAGAAATCAATACCCAAGAAGCCTTTGAGGGTATATTACGAGTATTTCGAAGCAGCAGAGAAGACGAGAACTAAAAACAGTGGGTCAAACAATCCCTGTGGAAGTTTTGTGACCATTGATGAATGATGTGTCTCTGAAACTCTATTTTGTTTACTTCTTCCAAGATATTTGTTTAGAAACTAAAGCTATGAGCAGGGAGCCTGAGGAAAGGTTTCACCAAGATATCTTTGCAATGGAACGCAGATATCAGGGTCGTTGGACTGAATTAATGCTCCCCAAATGCTGCTGAACTATTACAAGGAATTATCATCTTTGACGTACAAAAAACGATCAAAAATGAAGCTTTTACAGTAATAAGCCAAAAGCAACCACTGCTTTCCGAAAAAAAAGCAATTTCAAACAAATACCTATTTAATAACATTTATTCACAGGATTTTTCCCCCCTTTTTAACATTGCCTTAAAATCAATATGTGGTTGCTGTGCGTCTTTCTCCAGTGGGCTTTTACGTATCTTGAAAACAAGAGCTAATAAAAAAAAATCCACTACCATATTAATTTTTCTCGAACCAAAATTAGTAGGAATTGACTTTTTCAGAGTTTCCCAAACTGTGGTCCACGGTCCCCCGGGGTCCGCGAGTCCATACCAGGGGGTCCGCTGTGCTATCCAGCTAAAACATTAAATATAATTGAGATGGAAGGAAAAGTAATGATATTTTAATTCAAAAAGAAAGCACATGTATAAGGAATAGTAAAGTTCTTGCTTAAGTACATGCAGGACGCAACAGCTCTCTCTCCCCCTCGGAAATAAATACACTACATATTAATTAATTTTGTGTACATGACGAAGTTCATATTGTTACAAAACTACATTACCATAAGTAACCATAAGTAAGAACAGTAAGTAAAATGCAAACATTGAGGCACATTTTTAGAGATGGGATATTATACTTCAAATAAAACTTTTGCTCCAAAATTTTCAAAACAAATTTAACAGTCAACAATCACAATTTCATAAAGCAAAGGCTGAAATAGATCAAGTACTACAGTTTGCAGTCAATTTTAATAATTATGGAGTAATTATAGAGTTTATAAATTTGTTGCATAATATGCTTGCGTTTATTCAGCAAAATCATTTAAAGTGAAAATAAACGTTTGACGCTTGAGATTCTAATACAGCACCAAATTTTGGGCAATCATTCTTTCATTCAGCCAAAATGGCCAAGGCCTGAAATATTTAGTACTCAGAATATATTGATATTATTAGCATACTTGATACCACATTGAATCCGACCTGCTGGACTTTGTTGATGTAGTAAGTATGTGGTGAACTGATGAACAAGAGTGGTGAGCAAGGTTATCACACTGGGTGCAAGTGGAACTAGTTGGATGTTTTTATTTCTGTATTAACAAACTTAATTAGTATTATAATTACATTTGAAGCATTAATAATACATTGATTGCGCATTTCGACGAATGAAACTACTTGCAGTTTCCTGGGACTGGTGACCGTTAGCGAGCAGAGGGCTGTGGCTCCCTATAATTGAGGCTAACTTAAATAGGCAGCATTGTGAAGGGTACGTAAGATCCTAATCACAGCATTACCACGCTGTCAGGGTAGGTTTGCCTGAACCATAGTTAATAATTAAAATCCTAATACGATATTAAAGTACAGTTCATATGAAAACTTAACTCACTTAAACTAGGCTAACAGTGTTTAGTTCGCGAACTTCAAAAGTTCATTTTTATTAGTAAACTTGTTGTAGAAATTTGTGATAACATTTTTGTTCCGAATTGAATTTCAAATAGAAATTTATTTCCATAAATCAAAATAATAATGTAAAAATGAAAAACAGACAAGAGCTCTGAAAAACATACAGAACAATGAATAAATACATTTAAAGCGAGAAAAACGAAAAATATGTTAGAAAAAAATAGATTCAGCTGTTTCAATTTTTTTTTTTTTTTTCGATTGTCAATCACTCGAGTTCTTGATTTCGAAAGATCTCGATTATCAATCGCTAGAGTTCTCGATTTCGAAATATTTCGTTGATCTGTCCCTCCATCATCAGAAGCACTCGATTCCCGAGATCTCGATTATCCAAAGTTCTCGATTATGCCCATCACTACTGAACACCCATGGGACCGAGCAAAAGTGTTCAAATTATAAAGTTGTATTCAGCTTACAGTGAGACTGGATAAAGCAAACGGATCGAAACTTTCATTGAAACTTTTATAAATCATACTGTATGATTTATAAAAGTTTAGCTTTTATAAATCTAATTTCTAGCTTGAACCCTGCACCTTGCAGGGTTCAAGCTAGAAATGTTTCATATGGAGGGGGGAGGGGACATGAAAATTTTCGAAATTAACGGCTGAAAAGCGCAATTATAGGCCCTTTCATGTGTGTTCATACTTAGAATTTTGTTTTTATGAGGGGGTTATGACCTCCTTACATCCCCTCTCTCCTTGACTACACAACTAGTTAGTACTATCTTCGGCCTGAAACAGAGGAGAGGGTCTCCAGACGTTTGCGATGGTTATCTCCGGATTTTAACTTTTTGCACTTATATCCCTTTGTTCTGTGTCTCATAAATATTCACCGAGACCATCAAAATCGAGGATCAGGTTTTACTAATGTAGCAACTATGCTAATTCAGTTAAAGAAAACACACAGAACTAAATAAGTAAACATGTCTTCCACTTTCGTTGTAAAGTATAAATGGTTATGTATCGCTATTCGTGTTTAAAAACATAATGAACATAGTCTCCTTAAAATTCAATTAAAATCAACTGCTTTCAGAATGCTACACTAAAGTTATGGCTATTCAGATCATTGGAAGTTGAACTCAGCAATACAGAGAAAATGGAAAAATTCGCAAGAAAAGAAATCAGGACACTTAAACTCGAGAAATAGATTTTTGTTCTGATGAGTTTAATTTTGAAACATTTTTTTTTCTTTTCTGAAAAGGAAAAAATGCGTTTCTTTTTACAGTTTCGGAAAAATAATGAAGTTTTTGAAATCCATGACACCCAAAAGAAAAGCAGAATAATAATTCTCTTCCCTTTTAGAATCGGTCCTCAAAAAAATTCTACCCCCTCCTTTTTTCCTCTTATTTTCTTTCTGAATACATAATGTATTAGCCTTAGATTCTATGAAGCATTTGTCGCTGTCAGCTACCTGCTGACCCCAGAAGAATGCTATAAATCAAATCGATACTTAAAAAAAAAGAAAATTCACTGTTTCAGGCAAGATTTAAGTTAGTTAAGACTTATCAGTTGATTTTAATAGCAATTTATTTTATAACTTGTTTTAAATGAATGTACAAAAAATGTCTTTTATGAGGAAGCGTTTTAGACGACTGAACAGAACCTTCAAAATTTTAAATGAATATTGTAGTAAATAAAGCTAAAATTCGATTTCAAATAATGATTCAAAAGATAAAACACAGTAAAAAAAATACAACGGAAGTGTGAATAAAACCACAAAATATACTTCAGAATGTATATATACTGCCACAGTATTGTACATTAATATGTATTCAGTAGGCTTAAATTTAGGAACAATTTCTCAGTTTGTTTGTTTACTTTTCAATCTATTTTTACACAAAGGATTATAATGAGCTTATAAACATAACTTTAAAAACTTTGAAATCGTTTTCTAAAAAGGTTTTTGAAGGAAATTTAAAAAAAAGAATTTAAGTTAGGGAATTATTAATAAATACAATACTATATATCAATAATAATATTTAAGTTAATAAATTGTCTAAATCTGATAAGAAAATCTCATTCGAAAAGGAATACCAAGAAAATGAAAAAAAAAAACATTAGTAGACCGTCATTCATTTTAAAACTTTTTAAAATTTTGAGGTACTATGATGTATGTACTATAATATACAGAGTGTTCCGTTTTAATGAATGTCATGTTGAATATCAGATACAGAGTTAGGATATTGAAAGTTTGGAGCAAAAATAAAAATGAGTCAAAAATACAAAAATAAACTTTTTATACGGGCCTCTGGTCCCCTAACTTATATTTAGAAAAATAATCTCTATTGAAAAATAATTCCAACTCAAAAAGTTCGACACAGTACGATCAATATTCACCGAGGTATTCCAGTTCAAAGTTTTAAGGGACCATATAGAAGATGAGATAGGAACTTATCGCCTTTTCAGGAGATTGACAGGTTGTCGAAGTAAAAAAAAACTAAGTATTTATATTTTTCATTGCTATTCAAAAATAAATGCAATTGTTATGCCATGATAAGCCAAAACACACTACGAAACGTCAATTAATTTGTAAAATCACACTCTATGCACACATATAATTTTAAACACATGTTAACTGCTATGTTTTTCCCCAAAAGGTGTCTTTGACGGCAAGTATGAAGTGGTGTGTGTCACAAAACGTTGCATTTCATATCTCGGTGAATATTGGTCCTACTAATGTCAAACTTTTTGTGTCGGGATAATTTTTCAATGAAGATTATTTTCCTGAATATAAGGTAGAGACCTAGTTCCGTATAAAAAATTATTTTATTTATTTTTTTTACTCATTTTTATTTTTGTTTCAAACATTCTATATCTTAACCCTGCATCTTATTTTGAACATTTTTGCAATTATAACTATGCATCTAGGGCTAACGTTGCAAAAATAGAGGTCTTGCAGGTTAAAGCGGAACACCCTGTATGTACTACTATATGTATCAATAACTTAAATATACCATAATATACAGGGTGTTCCATTTTAACCTGCAAGACCTTTATTTTCACAACCGTTAGTCCTAGATGCATAATTCCAACTGCAAAAATGTTCAATATCAGATGCAGAGTTATGATATTGAAAGTTTGAAGTGAAAATAAAAATAAGTCAAAAAATACAAAATTTAACTTTTTATACAGGCCCCAGGTCTTCTAACTTATATTTAGAGAAATATTCTGAATTAAAAAATAATTCCAACACTAAAAGTTTGAAATTAGTACGACCCATATTTACCGAGATATGACACGCGGCGTTTTGTGACTTACACCACTTTTTACTCGCCGTCAATAACATCTTTTGGGGGGAAATATAGCGGTTAACAAGTGTTTAAAATGTGGTTTTTCAAGTTGTTTCAGGTCTTCTAGTGTGTTTTTGCGTATCACGGCATACCTTTTGCATTTATTTTTGAATAGCAATGAAAAATATTAATACTTCGATTTTTTACTTATATAACTTCTCATTTCTCTGAAAGGGCGATATCTCATCTTCTGTAAGGTCCCTTAAAACTTTGAACTGGAATATCACCTTGCTTTTTGGTCGCACAAATTTCAAGTTTTTAGTGTCAGCAATAGTTTTCAATGGAGATTATTTCTCTAAATATAAGTTAGGGGGCCTGGAGCCCGTATAAAAAGTTAAATTTTGTATTTTTTGACTCATTTTTATTTTTGCAATTGGAAGTATACATCTAGGACTAACGATTGCGAAAATAAATGTCTTGCAGGTTAAAACGGAACACCCTGTATGTACCAATAACGCATATACTATAATACATGTACCTAAAACGTATGCATCAATACTAAACCATATTGGAAGATGGTATCGCAAACGGGACAAATAAGTGCAATAGGTTCTGCTTTTTTTATATATAATTAACAGAGCTGATTAGTGCGCCTAGATACAACAGAAAACTGAGGAAGCGCTGACCCACTGCCATAGTTAACACGTTTCTTACCGAATTCATCACTTTAAGTGTCATTACGAAATTTGTTTTAAATAAAAACAAGTTTTTTTAATATTAAAATGGAATTAACTTTCTTCTAAAAAATTTATCTGAAAAAATGTTGTAAAGGGAGGAGGGGTATCCCGCCTCACAAAAATCAGCAACTCGTACCATTTTTTTAGAAATTACATATTCTATGTTCCTATGACCTAACCAACTAATAACTTAAACGATTCAACTGAAATATGAACGATTTAAGCAGTGCCCCTCAAAGAATTATAAGTCTACATTCCATCTCAGAAGTAGAAATTTGGTTTCACGAGGTTTTATTTATTTATTGAGTTATTATACTTTTAATTGTAAAACAGGCTTTGTTGTAAGTCACACTAAAAACGCAGTTGAACAATACATTCTAAGAAAAAGGAAACAATTTATTGGCATCGAAATTTTGATGAATTTACTTAAATATCATTTAGTACTGTTTTAAATTTTTGAAGTTTCATCCGACAAAAATACGATGCATTATACAATTTATGTTGGTATAGAAATCTGATACTTTCACGTACTTTACTATTTTACAATTCTAAAATACAATTTTTTTGCGTAATATTACTAAATGTTTTTACTAGATATTATTTCTTACTATTCTGCATTTAGATTAAACCGAAAAGTTTTATAAATGTTAAACTTTACAGTAAAATCATCAATCATTCTTGACATGTCTCTGACTAAATTTCTGACCGTTAAAGTAAAAAAAATTCCAACATTTCACGAATATTTTTATCAATTCTGGCTTCGAATGTTCTTATATACTTTAATTATGTTTTAAATTTACGATCTCTTCTATTCCCAATAAACTAGATATTTTTTATCAGAATATCCCATATTAGTTTTTTTTTTTTTTTTTTTTTTTTTTTTTTTTTTTTGCGTTTCTGAAACAGGTTTAACAGAAGTAATTCAATTAAAACATCCTAAGCATTAGACAAATAGCAACCTAAAACATGGTACGTAATTATGACGTATTTTTAGCCTAACTTTCTTTACGAAATTACCCACATTTTCCTTAATAAAATTCTAAAATATTTTAAAATATGAATTTTGTTTAATATTTTAAATTTATCACTCATATAAAAAATAATAACTCTAAAAAATGAATATTATAAGATACAAAATTTCGATTATACATTTTCTTTAAATCAGATGATGCCTGAATAATTAAAAATTGTTCTTCAAAATCTCACCTAAGCCCCCCTAAAAAAATACCCCTCAAAACACCTCCCCCCACCAAGGAGCACCCCTGATTAATATTAATGTTTTATGGTAATTTCTTTGAAACTGAGCAAAGAAAGTACCTTTATTTTCTTTCACTTTTTTTTACAATGGATTTTATATTTAATCGTTTTATTTTGAAATTAAATGAAGTTTATTGGTTTTTGCCCATAACTTCTTTCCAAAGAATAAGTATGGTGAAGCAAAGATTGGGACCTAATTTTAATTACTCCTATCCATTAAACAAAAAAAATATATAAAAATCGTTTCACTAAGTGAGACCCTATGAATTCACAAGCAACAAAGCGTGAGTAAGAAATTTGAAGAGTTCCGTTGATTTCTCCAGGATCCCTCATTCCCGGACTTGAAGACCATTAGACGATCGGGAGAAGTATACCGTTTCAAACAGAAAAAGAATTTTCCTAATCGGTCCAGTCGTCTTCTGATAATCGGAGAGCATAGTACATAAAAAAAAATTCCAACGAAGTCTGTTCATTAGTATTGCCAGTATTGCCATAACTGTAAATTAAACTGATGGAGTCATGAAATATTGAATCTAGAATACTTGTCAAACTTCAGAAATTGAAATTTAAATTGGACAGAAGTTACGATATATTTGTTAAGGAATATAAATGGTAATCGTAGGCGGGGGGGGGGGGGATTTTTGTCTTCAATTTCCCTTGATTTGAACACTAAATATATTTCAAAACTGAAATATTTAAAAAAAAATTAATTTGAATTTTGTCATCTTGAATTCAAATTATGTTTTTCGCAATCACGAGTATGTGTGTATGTAAGCGTGTGTTTGTGTGTGGGGGGTATGTGTGTGTGTGTGTGTATAGGCATGTGTGTTTGTGTCTGTGTGCGGGCATGAGTGTGTGGATAGTTGTGTGTATGTGTGTAGGTGTGTGTAGGGGGTATGTGTATGTGTGTGTAGGCATATGTGTTTGTGTCTGTGTGCAGGCATGAGTGTGTGGGTAGTTGTGTGTATGTGAGTGTGTAGGTGTGTGTGTTTGTGTGTGTTTGTGTATGTGTGTAGGTGTATATATGTATATGTGTGTAGGTGCGTGTATGTATGCGTGTAAGTGTAGGATATTGACGAAACCTGGAGACGGTTTTCGCTAGAGGTGCAGCATCGGGAGGACCCGGTCGACGGTGATGCTGCGGAGGGTGGGAAAAATCATAGGAACGTCAAAAACAGTCAAATGAAAGCAATAAGCAATCGTGATTGCTCAAAAAAACTTTAATGACTAAATGAAGTTATTTATTTACAAAATATTTTATGTTAAATTAATTAATTCAATTATTTTCGAACCAAAATACATTTAATTTACTGATTTGCTACATGAGTAATAAATACATAAGTAAGACTATAATTAAAATTAACTGACGGCACCGTGAAAATCACCCATCGCGATGCGTGAGAATTAAATATTGTACAAACAAAAATTCCTCCGTCGAACAAATGCACCGTTCACGCCAAAACCACGTGACCTGTGATGTGCGCGCAGCTGACGAAAACTGGTCTACGTAGCTACAACGTATGAAATTTAATGTTTCTTAGGTTTCTCTGAGACCTCTCATCAGATCCAGACAAAATTTACATGGGACCATTTGGAAAGTATACCCTTTCAAACAAAAAAAAGAACTTTTCAAATCGGTCCAGTATTCTTGGAGAAATACGAAAACATACATAAAAAGCCGCAATACGAAATCTTAACCTCCTTTTCGAAGTCGGTTAACGATGCTTATTTTTCGGGAAGCAGTGGTTGATCTTCGCTTATTGCTTCATTTTCGATTGCTTTTTATACGTCAAAAAAGGAACATCTCTTGTAACAGTTCAGCAGCATTTGGTGAGCATTAACTCAGTCCAAAGACACCGATATCTGCGTTCCATTGTGAAGATATCTTTGGTGAAACCTTTCCTCATACTCACTGCTCATAGCGTTAACTTTTAAACAAAATATCCTAGAAGAAGTAAAACAAATAGAGTTTCAGAGACACATCAATAATCAATGTTCACAGACTTTCATCAGGGATTGCTTGACCCACTGTGTTTAGTTCTCGTCTTCTCTACTGCTTAGAAATACTCGTAATTTACCCTTAAAGGCTTCTTGGGTATTTTTTTCTTCCCTTAGATTTTTTTTTTTTTTTTTTTTTTTTTCAAAAACAGTGATTTTTATAATTGCGCGTATTTGAACGGCAGTTAAAAATTCTCTCCTTAACCTTAGCTTCAATATATCTTAGAAATTTCCTTCTGAGGTATTGAAAATTCTCTTTGTTCACAACTTTCACGAGGTTCTTCATTATTTCCAGCAGAATGAGCATGGGTGGAAGCAGAAATGGGTGGATCTACTAGAGGCTGATTTTGTGCATTTCTTTTCCCGAAATTTAAATTTCTTGAAGACCATTTCAGTTTTCATGTAGTGAGATTTTCTCTCCAACCTGGGGTCGAAGTTCAGAAGACAGTCAGTCCCATGGGGGGGGGGGGGTATCTGCCAGGAAAAAAGAGCATTAGTGAAAATTAACTATCGTAGTTGGCTCTGTATCTTGAAATCTCAAATTTTTATGGTGATTTTCATGTTTAACGAGGAAAAATACTTCGGAAATAACTATTTTTGAGCCCGATGCATTTTTGGTGTTGACTAGTGAAATTAGAGCAGTTTTTTCTGTTATCGTTTTTCAATTTCAGAATATTGTTTTAATGTCTAAAGAAGTATTACTGTACAACCTCATTTACCTGGACGAACCGGGACCAAAGATAATCCAGGTAAACGAAAATCCAGGGATCCGGGTAGTAAGTAAATCACATTCGTAAATAAGCAGACTTATCTTTACTAATAACAAAGCTAAAAGCCTGGATGTTTGGATCTCTAGATGTCTGTGACGCGCGTAATGCCTAGACCGTTTGGCTTATTTTTGTGAAATTTGGCACAAAATGAGTTTGTAGCATAAGGGTGTGCATCTCGAAGTGATTTTTCGAAAATTCGATTTTGTTCTTTTTCTGTTCCAATTTTAAGAACATTTTATCGAGCAAATTTTTATAACATGGACGAGAAAATTCCCTTAACGTGGACTAGCAAATTACCATAACATGGACGAGCAAGTTAAAAAGCATATTGGCGAGAAATTCATCATCCATTATTTGTAAATGTACAGGCGAACCAAATAACCTTTTAATTTTCTACTACGGGCAAATCCGTGCGGGTAGCGCTAGTCTTTTATAACAGCAAAAGACGTTGCTTTATAACAAAATTACATAGAATTGATACTCACTAACATTTTATCATTTAAAGTTCATCAGCAATGGTGTTGGATTGACGCTCCAAAGTACGCCACGTTGTTTATTAGACGACTATAATTTATTGTACGACTAATAAAGGAGTTGCACATTTGGTAAAAACAAAGAACAAATATTTTGCATATTTATAATAGTTTCGTTCGATTCAGAGAAACGAGATTTTACTGTATTAGTTTAAAATTTCAAAACCCCCAACTCAAATGAATCAGAATTATGATCGGAGTTGACACAGTTGGAGGTAGACAATGAATTCATGAAATAAGGAAAAGAAACCACGCCGGTCTGATCTCATTTGTAATTTTGCCGCCATCAGTAGTATATGTTAGCACGAACAGACCGTAATAGTTAAAGAAATAATTTTCAAGGAGGTAAAATTAAAGCTAATTCTGAAATATATTTTTGTAGGCAAACTCATTTTTTAAAAATGAGCCGAAAAAACGTCATACATATTTAGACGGGGAAAATCTGATATTTAGGGGAGACTGGAAATACTTGATCCCCACTTTAGTTTTCAATTTTTTTTTCTGATAAAAATTATCAGTTTTTTTCCCCCAAAAAACTTGAAGAAAGGTAATTTTTTCCTCTATCTGACGGTATTTTTTTGGTTAAAATTAAACAGATAGTTTTCGTATAATAATTTTTTTGATAGTTTCATAAAGGGATCATGTATCCCCATATCAAGGGATACATGACCCGCTCATGTGAGATACTTGATCCCGCTGAGAAAATACATAGACTTTTCATTGGATCAGCAATTTATTTATGGTTTTTAATTTTCTACATAATGTTTTTAAAAAAATAACACTATTTCTAGATTTCTTTATTAGATTATAATAATGTAAACCCAAAATAATATTGTTTTAAATTTCACTAAGACATTTGTAAAAAAAATGTACACAACTTTAATGAACTTATGATGCTTTTGATCGAGTTATTTATTCTCCAACACAGTTATGAACAATATATTTTATAAATAAAACTAACATTTTTTTTTTAAAGTAGCGTAATGAAGCTAAGATTACAACAAAAAAATAGGATGACAAGCACAAAAATCAATTTATTTGCTTCCTGTCTTGCAATAATAAAATTGAGAGTTTTATCAATTGAATTAATTTTAAAAAAGAGGGAAGAAAAGTGTAAGCATCAATACACTTATAAAAAAGAAAAGAAAGCCTAGCATATGCTTTTAAAACCTGAAAAGTCAAATGCAAACAATTCGTTTGTTGTAGTTCCCAAAGTTCGGCTCATCCTAACCGGATGTATGCTGCTTAATAAATTTTGTCAATTTTTCAAGAGAAGTTGATTGATTACGCACATTACCTTTTCGCTTTAGAAAACTTATTTCAGACTCTAAAAGTCCAATTTTGCATTCTATCCGCTAATGGGTCTTCATAATGGACAACTGACATTTTTGTTGTAAATCTAACTATACAAAAATCATTTTTTTCATTCAAACAATGATTTGACATCTGTTTCAACTTGTTCAAGCTCATTTGGCTGATCGGAACATAATAATTCATCGGTAGAGTTAGTTTATGTTTAGATGGTTTGAGGTGTTATGTGCGTTACAAGTGCGAATTGATATTATAATTGTTTGGAATATTTATTGCAGTGATTGTTTAAATCTATCACTCAAACTATGATAAACTTTATTGTGTTAACATGGCTTTGAATGTTTAAAGTTAATGTCAACTAAGTAAACAACATTTATATTGTTTTCATCGTGTTTATATTGTCATATGGATACTTGATCCCTGGGATCATGTATCCCTCTAAACGAAGGGGTCAAGTATCCCTAATATGCAATTTTTACAAACATAATTGTTCTACTATTAACAATCAATATCACTTTATTAAAAATATATCTCAATTATTAAAGAATGTCTATACTTTAACGTTACACTTCGGTATTTTTTTTAAGTTTTTTTGACGGATAATGTAAACTTCTGAATGCTTTCCTAAAAAAAAGTTTCGCTTGAGACACTCAATCACTTTTTGAGCTAAAACAAAGTGGCTGAAAAAACAAAGGGTTGCGAGTTTCTATGTACAAGTATAACTTCAACATAATTGGCGGGTTTCAAATCTCTACGTAGTGGTTTTGGTACATTTTTTCTGTGAGATCATGTATCCCTAGGGATCAAGTGTCCCCGGTCTCCCCTAAGTTATACCAATAAGAAATCAACCTTAATACAGTGGACGCCGGTTAATTGAATCAGTAGTTAATTGAATCAACCGCTTTGATAAATTTAGTTGTCGAAAGCAGAACACAATCCAGTTTTATTGAGTTAGCCGCGTTTTTTGAATCAGCCGCTTTATGGAATCAAAACTGTTTAGAACAAACATGATTAACATAAGCGGTGGCCACTGTATATGCATGAAATTGTGCTAATTTAATGTATTATAACAACAAGTATTGGGTCAACTGAAAAATACGACGCAGATTTATGAATGAAAAAAAAATGGGTTTTTTTTCCTCATCTTAGCTAAGAAATTAATCAACATGTCTATTAACTCTTATGGAAACTTTTATCAAAAAATTTCTTGATCCATCTTGTTCTAGTTAAATAAAATTAGAGGTATTTTAACTTCACTGAAGCGAATATTCACTTTGATAAACTCTTTTGAAGGGTACCAAGATCTTCAAAATTGGCTCTTAAGCATCAATGGATACTCCGTTTTTTTGCTGTTACGTCAAGCGTATGTTTTAGAATTTTTAATTAAATTCTTTGCTTTGGACATCATTTTTGATTTAGTCCTCTTATAGTTCTTTACCCTCTTCAAAATATTTAATTAAAAGAGCCGTTTTGAAGCGAAACACTCCACTTGCAGATCATACACGCATTAGTTATTGACTGACTTCTTTGAAGACAATGCTGAAAAGATTTTATTTGCTAGCGTTAATTTCATCTAAAGATAGGTTAATAATAATGTTTATTGAGCAATCACGATATGCTTATTATCTTCACTTGTCCAAAGTTGATGTTGCACTGATTTTTCAAATTGCCATGACGACGAGAATTGTTTTAATATTTATTAAGAGTACAACCTTTTATCGCTATGGTTCATTCAAGGTTTAACTTAAACTGATTTTACTTTTAAAAACAGTGTAGTTGTAAAATTACGTTTTTTTTTTCAGGAAAAACATCAACGTAGATAAAAATTATAAAGCAAGATTTAATCTAAGTACAAAATTTCCAAATTACGAATTCCCATCATTTAAATTTTGATAAGAAATTAAAAATACATAACTATAGGCTGTAAAAATATTTTAAGATAAGTATACTAGTAGATATCGCTCATAAAATCTTTATCTTTAGTACCGCATCCTACTCACAATTTCTTTTTTGTGGATGTGCCTCGCATAACGTACTCCAGAAAATCCCAGTCATAATATGATGGGTGCAATTTTCTTGGCTATTTCCATTTCGTCCCATGTGTAGAAACAAGAAACTCAACGAGTAGGGTAATATCGCAATTCGTGATTGCGAAAACCATAATTAGAGTTCAAGAAGTCAAAATTCAAGTAAATGCTAGATGCTGAAATTTTTTTCTAAATTATTCTCTAATATATTAAACAATTTAGCTTCAAAAATTTTATTTCTAACTTAAAATACGTTTAAAAAAATGTATTGAACATAAACATAAATACTAAAACGAAAGGGGGGAAAGTCGTCAGTGTGGCTGCACTGACCATAAATCTTAATATTTGTATACTGTAGCATTATCATGGCAGAAAAACAAAAAACTTAGTGGCATGTTGCACCAAAAAATGGCATCAATTTGTTGGCTAAGGGTGATAATACTTAAATTTGCTAAATTTTTGTGCTTCCATCGGCATCAAATGATGAAGATAAGCTGCATTATATGAAGGCATCAAATTATTAAAAAAGCACCATATTAAAAAGCACCCACTATTAAGCAACAAATCATTAAAAAATCCTAATGCACTTAAGTTACCTCTACATCTTATATCTTTAAACGAGCAATTCTTGTGGGAATGTATGTATATATATTTATATTTCTAATCTCGGCAACGGCTCTAGCGATTTGGATGAAATTTTGGATTTAATTGTAGTTTTGCATTCTAAGTTCATTTACATCAGTGTTTTTTCTGTAAAAACGCGATTTCTTACAAAAAAACTCGTTTTTAAAAATGAAGTCTGCTTAAGTTAAGTTTTGAAAAAAAAACAATGAATTGACACATAAGGCAGACGATTTGCAACCATTGCAATGAAAATTAGTCGTTTGAAAATTTCAAACTTGCTTAGGGCTGCCAGGCTCTGCTGATTCTTAGCCACTTTGGTTAATTTTAATCACACTTGGTTGAAAACAAATTCAAGAGCATTATGTAAGTTGATGTGAGGCATTTTTTTTTTTTTTTTTTTTTTTTGTTTAGCGAAACTATTGCTTGAGGGTATTATTTTCTTTTTTACACTTCAAATAGTTTTATATATTTTTAAAATTGGGAAAAAATTGTGAATCGCAACATAGTATGGAAAGAAGTATGAGGTTAAGAACCGAATTCACCACAGTAAAATTAACTCCAAGTTTAAATTCTTACAATTAATGGCAGGAAAATTTTATGGTGGAAACAAAAATGTAACAGATAGTTTAAAACGAAATGTTGATTTAACTGCATTCAGAATTTTTTTTGTTTGGTACTTTAGTGTTATAAGTAGGTCGCGGTGCATTTTCAATCCTAGCATTTTTTTTTTCACATTTATTTTCACCATCTTTGTTCTAAGAAACTATTTTTTTTTTTTTTTGGGCGATACCGTACGTTAAATGTTTATATGCAACCAGCTCATAGTTTCCCTAGGTTGATGTCTGTGGGGGAGGGGAGTCCTATATTCAGTAGTAGGATTCTAATGGCTGAAAAGACTATAAATCTGATGAAGTGTTTATATGTATCTCTTACATCTCTCGTTTCTCGTAAGCACATGCAACGATTGACGAGAACAGAAACATTTCGTTAACGTTTTTCTTTTCAAGCATACTTAAAAAAAGTACTTTGAACCTTAGACAAACACGATTTTAAGAAAGAAAAAAAATCTTTTTAAGTCGAGCGATGCTCGGTCATTCAGGTACTAGTATAGAATGAGGTCTCCAAAAAGCGTCTGTTTGTGTGAACGCGCAAAGTTTGAGAACTACCCGGCCGATTTCGCTGAAATTTTCACAGTATCTTTTTCTTACCACCGGAAAGGTTTACAGACCAGTTCGAAAAATTAACCGACGAGTATTTTTTTTAATTCAAATTTAGGCGCAATTTTCACATTAATTCCCGAGTATGGGGGTGAAAAATTACTTGCACATATTAATGTTACTTATTGTTGAAAAGGGTAGAATAATAGAAAGTTTCCGCTTTCTACGCGATTTGTTTCAATGCTCTAACTTAACTGCGGCGGAAGTTATTTGTGTTTTTTTTTTTTAAAGCTTGGCTGAAGTTTAGGCACTATTTCCTTCATTAAATACATCAATAAAAAAAATAGTTCAAAAAAACTAAAAAAACACGCTTTGATTGAACAAACACTTAATTTTACTGTAATAGAAAAAAAGCGTGGGGGGCTTCTTATAAGTTGTCTTAAATTTCTTCCACTTGTTATCCAAGAAAAAATATAATTAGGCAACCCCAACGCTTTTTTTATTATAGTAAAATTAAGTGTTTGGTCAATTACTATATATACTTGTCATCCAAAGATTATTTTTAACTTTTTAGTTCATTTTGTTACTAAAGCGTGTTTTTTTAGTTTTTTAAACTATTATTTTATTTTGTACGAATTATCATTAATGACTCACGAGGGGGGGGATTGTGCAGACTACGCTATAGACATTTTTATGGGAGAGGGTATTTTAAAGCGGTCTTTTTTGGTTAATTCTAATTCGGGGAGGGGACTCTTACAGGGATGGACACCTCCAAGATTGTGGATTTACAATTCTAGTTTCAAAGATTGAAAGCACAGGATTTGATCAACATCTATTTGTTAAACATTAAAGGTGAGTCAATTAATCCTTTTCATTTTTAAATGGATTTTTCTTTAATCTTACTTTAGAAATCGCAATTATTAGATAATTTGATTTTCAAATTGAATTTCTAACGCTGTATAAATCTTAGGTTTGCAATAAAATACAACGCAAAAATTTCATAAAAAGGAACTTATATTTCAATCTCTGTTAAATGGTTTTCCCCCCTTTCCCATAAGGAGGAAGGTGATTTGAAAAAATAAAAATAATTTTAAAAAAAGTCGGTGTCAGCCATTTTTCTTCCGACTCCGCAGCCCTGCTGGAAACCAGTGAAACGTTTTTTTTTTTTTTTTCGTTTTTTTTTTCTTCAGTTTTCTGGCAGAAGATAACTTGCTTTCAGGGAAATTTGGTAAGAAAAAAACTCAATAACATTAAAATTTCCAGGTACTTAACTTGCAAGACCTCCAGATGATGTCCACTTTTAGTAAGAAGAATTTTGCTTAAAGCATCATGTAATAATTTTACTCTAGAGCTAAACTCACATTAAATAATTTATGCACATTTTAATAAGACGTATAGGTTTGCTTCAAACATTTCGCACGCAAATTTAAATATATAGATAAATTACTGTATGAAAAATGCACTGTTTCACTATACACTCCGACGAAGTATATCTCTTGCCAATGTATTTACAAAAATTATACAGACAAGGGCATCCTAAGTAAGAGTATCATTGATTTTCAGTAAAAAAAATTGTAGATAGCACAGAGAAATGTCTATTCTGCGGTGCCCAGGTAAACAGCAGTATCTGTAGAAATGAATTTCAAAGAAACGCGTTTTGAAATCAATACCAACTGTAGGGAAGTATTGGAATTAGACTTTTATTTGGCATATTTATAGAAGGAAACCAAACAAGTAAGCTTGCACAATAAAACTAACGTACAACAGATGATAAAATGAAACAATGGCAATAACAAAAAATTCACGTACAATAGATGACAAAAACGCAATAAAAGTTAATCATTTACAGTTACTGCTCTTTACCTACCCACGGCATAATATCAATAAAACTGTGGACGCTCGATTAGGTTTAACATTAAAAGTATTAAAAAAGCAAATGAATTAAACTTGCAAATAATTAGGAAATTGTGGTATAATAAAAAAACTGGAGCATTTTATTGCAAACCATGGTTTATCTTAACGTATCATCACCAATTTTAATATTTATTTCCGTTGACTGAATGATTTGCCTTAGAATTTAGTAACCCAAAGCAAGCACCCCAAGCACAAATTGCAGATTTCTGCAGTTTGTGTTTTTTGACGTTGTTTTTTCTTACTTTACTTCTCAGCACAAAGGTAAATATTTATCTTAAGATAATCAGCTTTTTTCAGGGCTATATTACCACGAGTAAACATAGTAATATGTTTCATAACACTTCCTTTCTTAAAATGATATTTGCATTAAGCAACGGATACAATTCTGGCATTTTACGGAACCAAAAATTTCTTAGTATGAAATTCACTTACCATAAAATTAAAATTGCTAAAAGTTTTCTAACAGTACAAGAATTAGGTTCCGTACGTCAGTTAGTAGAAACAACATCAACTTAATAAACTAGCGGTCACCGTGAAAGCAAGCTGGTGTCACATTCTAAATGTTGGATCAGCTAGCTAGTTAAGGTTTTCATATTTGTGTGCCAATGTATGGTAAAGCTCTGACAAAGTAGATGAGGTCGTGCGTTCAATTCCCACCGGTACCCTGAATGTAATTTCTTTCAATTTTCGATGTAAATTTCAATCTAACTTGTGCTATCTGTACCGTGTTTTTTTTCTTTTTTTTTTTAAATTAATGTATGGTGAGGGACTTTATGACTGAGTGGTCAGAGGTATTAGCTCCGAAAACTACCTGCGCGCAGTAGAAAAATTGTCGTTGATTCAATTTCCTCTTTCCTCCTGGGTGTAATATCTAGTCTGTGTGGTGTATATTTCATTCTGATTTGTGCTATCAGGGTAGAGAACTACTCGCCGGGGAGCATGATAAAATGTCTGTCATAAAAATATATGGGAAAAGCATCTAAATTTTGGATTCAAGGGTGAACGGGTGGTCTCAGTGGTCGAGTGGTTGGTCACTTCGATTGAAAATTTCTGTCTTTGTGCTGTAAGTTCGTCCGTACTATATTGCTGTTGCTTACGGATCTTTGTGAGTTACCTTGTAAACGATACATTGTCTGCTGTTGCTTATTTATAACCACTACAAGAAGATTAACTGTTATTACCTCAAGTATTTGAACTCCTTTATTTGCATACAAGACCATACAACGAAGATTTAGAGCACAGGAGGAAATAACCCCCAGGACACTAGTGGAAATCGAACCCTGGATCTCCGACAGGAATTTTCTATGAAGGGAACTTTCTACCACAGAACCACGGAGGTCCCTCATACTGTATTTTTAAATATGTTTTAGTGAATAAATAATTTTCTTCAATATGTAACAGTGGCAGTACGTAGAGTTGATCAAAAAATCTCAGAGGCTGCTCTGAGCAAAAAGTGAGAGCAGCATCATGCTTCCTCTATCTAGCACGGTGCTAAAGCAGAGTTTAAATTGAAGTAATTTTAAATTGAAATTTATGATAAGGAGAACATAGGATTAATAGGGTTGATAAAAACATCGTGTAATCGTTCTTCTTGTAATATGACGACCGCAATTATTTTCACGAATGCTTTTTAATGTTCGCGATATTTTAAATCGTTTACTCAGGAATAATTTTTAGTTTGAAAACGCTACTTAAATTGAAGTTTTTATATCGGATTGAATTTCAACAAGAATGGAATCGAGCAGCCAAAAAATTACCATAGTTACAGTAAAGCTTCCTTATACTGTCCAACCACAGATTACATGGAATTTTCAAACGTCCAGGTAAGACGAATCTATGTGAATAAGGTGGAAAAGTAAAAATTTGATGCGCATATTCCGATCATTTGAATGAGACTCTTCTTCTGCAAAAGCTGACATCGGTAAAAAATAATAAATTCGTCCATTTCCGGCTGTAAAACGGATGTTTGTCTTTCCATACAATCCGTGGTCAGACAGTATTTCTTTCGATCGTAACATGTTTTCATAATTCAGTAGAACTCTGGAAACCCGACTTAATGTGGACCGAAAAGTGGCCGAGTTTGAGAAAATTCCGAGTTATCGGGATTGCTAGTTCTTCCGTCCTACCAGAATGTAGCCATTTTTTTTTAACCAGGATTTTTGAGGCTCTAATACATTCAGTTTCATTCCTGCTCATGTCCAAGCAAATACGCTTTGTTTGTATGCCTCAAAATACTGGTTGACCGCCTTCTCCTCCCTAAAATGCGAGACATTTCTACTTGTCTATTTTTCTAGGTTTTTAAGGGGTTTCCACCAAAACTTCATTGCGATAGGTCCCCAAAACCTGAAAATAGATAGTCTGAGCGATGCTTCAGTTCGTGCTTAACTTTTGGAAGTGGAGTATATAAATAATTATTAATTACTTTTTTATATGAATTATGTCTTTTGCTGTAAAATCAATCTTTTGTTGTGTTTACAAATGTTTTTTGTTTGCATGCGCGTTAACAAAACACATAATAAAGTTAGAATCAAATTTGAAAAACAATTTATGAATTACTGTTATGCTTTTGAACTGCAAATAGTTTTATGTTTACTTAACATAGTGTGACATATGACGAGGGGGAAGCACAACACTTTGAGACAAGGCGTGATGCAAAAATTGAAAAATGACGTCATCGACGGACAGCTCCAAACAAATTTTCAAAACTATAAGGCTCTTCTGCCTTCCTCTTTTTCTATTCCTCTCTTTTTACTGTTCAGTAATTTTGACCAAAATGCAGATTTCACGGGAAATATTTTTTTAAAACATTCCACATAGCTATAACATTGTCCACCGGGAATCATATCTAAATGTTTTACTAAACTTTAGCAATTATTGCTTGATATAACAACATTTGCGATTCAGAAATTATTAAAAGGAAATTACACAAATCCCGCTCATTAATCAACCGCCATACATTACTTTTTTTACACTTCAAATTTTAATCCTCCTCTGTAATTAACTTCATGAGAGAAGGAGTACAGATACATCGTGTACTTTTGCCTTATTTTTAACTTCACCAAAACAAAAAAGAAAGTCATAACTCATGATTGAAATATCTTTAGTAAGCCAATTAAGGTACTATCCCAATATTTTAGCAGGATTTACTCAAGTATTTTATTAATGTTTAAAAAAAGAGTCATGTTTATTTTTCATCAAGTTCGTCAGTAGTTCTAAGTCACGCTACATATGTTTTTGATTAAAATTAATTATTAATTACATTTCCTGTCAGAAAGTTTTACGCATCAATTAAAACAATCTAAAGTCTCATCGTCTTACGGATATGAAGCACGAGATGCGTTAATTAAAATTTTATTATTGATGTTAGTAATTAGTTTCATTTTAAATTGTTTTCATGCATTTTTTTTAGTTCTGTTAAGGATAATGAAATTTTGTTACTTTGTTTCAAGAATTTTTTTATTAATAATAACTTTTAAAAAATTATAAATTCTGAAGGTTTTTTTTTGGTTTGCTTGCATTTTATTTCTTATAATATCTGTCGTTTATAAAACAAAAGCCTATGAAACTGATAGACACCATATAAAAAAACTTGTGATTGATTTAAAGTTTAAAGATTAAAGAAAACCATGCAGTTTTTTGTGTTTAATGAAAGTAGAAACATTATAAAAAAACAGGAGATATTTATAAATATTTCACAAGAAATGGGGCATATATTAATTAAACTCACAGGGAGTAGAATGTTTTAATCTTTACTAATAATAAAGCTGAAAGTCTCTCTGTCTGGATCTCTCTCTGTCCGGATCTCTGTCTGTCTGTCAGGATCTCTGTGACACGCATAGCGCCTAGACCGTTCTGCCGATTTTCATGAAATTTGGCACATTATGAGTTTATAGCATGGGGTGTGCACCTCGAAGCGATTTTTCGAAAATTCGATTTTGTTCTTTCTCTATTCCAATTTTAAGAACATTTTCCCGAGCAAAGTTATCATAAGATGGACGAGTAAATTACCAAGTTATCATAACGTGGGCAAGTCAATTGGCGAGAAATTCATCATGCCTTATTTGTAAATATACAGGCGAACCAAAAGACCTTTTAATTTCCTATTACGGGCACAGCCTTGCGGGTGCCACTAGTTACAAAATAAATGACTCAAAATTTTCGAAAAATTAACTACTTGCCTAAAATGTAGTTAGCAAGATTAAGGCAAGAGGAGGAGTTCAGATAAAAGCAAGTATAAATGTTTAACAATGTGTTAAAAAAATATGTATGAAAATAAAAAGCATTTAACTATTTATCTTTTCCTTTTATGTTTGTATTATCACTATTTTTACGGTACTGCTTTTAAAGTATTATAAATGTTTTTAAAAGCAAACCATTGTTTCCACCTAATGCATTAAATATTAGACAATAATATCTGCACATCTGTTCCTGTTATTTGTTACGAGATTAAATAAAACGAAGAACAATGTTCTAGAGACGTTCAGCAACTGAAGTTCGAAACATATGATTTTATTCCATAAATGCATTAAGAATACTTTATTATTGTTTATCTTGTCAAGGCAGATTTAATTTTCGTGTCTGGAGATCTAGACCCAGAAACATATGACGTTTTTTTTTTTTAAATAGCCAGACATGCTTCTTTTGAAAAATTTTTAGAAATACATTTCATCTGAGTCAGATAATCGTTAAATTTAAAAGAAATATTTGGATTTTCGAAAAAGGTATTTGTTAAAGTAAATTTCAAAAAGTATGTCAAAGCTGCAGCTTGTCAGTGCATAAGGCAAAAATAACATCGTTGCAGCACCAACACATACGAAAATTGTTATGTCTTAAGTGCTATGTAGGAACGGTGATCAAGAAATACTGTTTTTTTTTTTTTTTATTATTTATTTTTTTGAATGTTTTTTAAGCTTATATGCAGACTAAATCAATCTCCTTAAACAAATGTTATGCGATACGTAAAAACGCACAACAAAAGCTCGTACTTTTAAAAAACATACTGTGTGCACACATTTAATTCTGAACCTTTGTTAGCCGCTATCTTTTCCCCGAAACGTGTTACTGACCGCGAGTGTAAAGTGGTGTAAGTTACAAAGGCCTTTGCTTGCATTCCTATTGGTTCCTTATCGGTTTATAATTTTCTCATTGGTGTTTTGGCTAATCCGCTATTTTTATCTTTTAAGCTGCATGCTTATTTGCTCTTGACTTTTGTCGGATGTCTTTTCATCCATAAGCTCATTACTTTTTGCATTGAAAAAGGCGTTCCCTGAAACGCCGAAACACGTGTCTGCTGTAATCGGCAATTTGTGCTTTTTTAACGTTGTTTTTTCTTACTTTGCTATGTTTCATACCTCGCTGAATATATGTACTAGGGGAATGTGGGGCTAAGATGACTGAGTTTTTTCAAAATGAACAAGTCGGAATTTTGTTCTGAAAATAACAGTACATAAAGAAAGAACCTTGTACCTTATAATAAAACTTGCTTTAAAACGGTATTTTTTATATTTGGCTGTAAATTTGAGTCTTCAAAAAAAAAGTGGACATTTTTCATTTTTCATGGGGCAATGGAAAAATAAAATATTTTTTTAATGGAATATTTTCTGTTCGATTATAAAACATATTTTTGATCAAAAGAATCGGTAAATAAAAGGTTGAATGAAAAGATAATGAAACTATAGACCAAAAGTTTAAATGAATAAATCAATTAACATATGAAGAAAAATAAATGAGCGAGCAAAAGAATGAATGAATAAGAAAATAAGTGAATGAATGAATAAATATAAGTGAATTCCTAAATGAAGAAATGTAAATGAATTAATTACTCAATAAAAATGTAAGTGATTTACATTAAGTTATTAATTGAGCAAATGAAACAAACTCTTTCACTTTTCCCCATCCACTTTGCCCCGTACGTACTTGATTAATTGTACAATTAATTGAAAATACAAATAAACTCAATATTAACTAAATTTTTACTGCATTAAATAGTAGGAGGCCTCAATTAATATTTAAAATGTTAATAACAAGAAATTTATCATTTTATAGTAACAAAAATAATTTTTGACATACAAAAAATATTTGAATATGAGTATCAATTTTTTTTAATTTCACTGTATTACCAAATGCTTTAATCTCCGGATGTATATTTTTCTGTACTGGAATAGACTACATATGGTACTATATAGTTAAAATAATACCAGGTAGGTGGAGCTAAAAGCAGAGTAAATATTTCATCATTTCACTTTGACCCGCTAGTTCACTTTGCCCCATGTTCCCGTACTAATATTAAACCTTTTGCGTTGGGATTATTTTTCAATGGAGATTATTCTTCTAGCTATGAGTCAGGGGACCTAGGGTCCGTATAAAAAGTTAGATTTCGTAATTTTTCACTAATTTTCTTTTTCTCTTCAAACTTTCATTATCTTAACTCAGCACCTTACTTTGACCATTTTCGCAACTCTAAGTACGCATCTAGGACTAACAGTTACAAAAATAGACGTCTTACAGGTTAAACATCAACAAGAAGCACATATTAGTTGATTTTTTTTTTCTTTTTTTTTTCAATATATAAACAAGTTATTCCTTCTTCATCTAATTATTTTTTTTTAAATATACTTTTCCTTTTTTTTATTAAATTGAACAATAATATTAATAAAAAATTTTAAAGTGGACTTGTCTTCTAGGAAAAATATCTGACACTAAATTACAATTTAATAACTAGACAAGAGTGTAAAGGGCAAATAAAAGTGTAAGTAAAGTGAAGCTGAACTAAGCCGAGCTAACTCATGTGGTGAAAAATTTACCAAATTAAGAGCCTAAATGGAAATAAAAAAAAAAAAAAAACTTGGCTGATTGGGATTGAATCCAAAGGGTCGCTAAAATCTATTATTATCCAGTCATAAAAAAAATCCTAGCAATTATCCTTTAAAAAACGAATAAAAAGTCGCTCAAAATTTAAAATGTAGCAGCAAAAAAAGTTTCGTTTATGCGATGAATAGGTACCGCATAGAAAAAGTCTCACGTGGGAAATAACTCAAAAACCCATCGAAATAACTAGGGCTAGCTCTTTTAAACGAAATCCAGACATGGCAGCTACTTAGAATCTCGGCGAACTTTTTATAATCTAACCAAGAAAATACACAAGCGAACATTTTTAAATATTTTATTAACATATGAGACAGTGAGAAGCAAAGGGATGTGAGTAGTAAAATAAAAAAATTGGAACAACCAGTACAAATGATAGGGGAACACCTCCTCTATCTTGGGGCAAGAGATAGTACTAGTAATCTTCGTAGGTGCTGCTGTACAGCATGTTTTAGAGAAAAAATCAATGAAAGCCTACTTAGAATATCAAATTTAAAAGCGTCTTACTCAAAACTTGAAAGTGTCCACTTACATCCATTTGTTTCTCACTGCCTCATATGAAGCAGTGAAATGCAAAGGGATGTAAAGTAAATACACCAGTAGCCAGTGTTTCAGTAGTGACCACTTCAAGGTTAATGTTTGAAACAATAGAACTCCAGGTCCTCCTAATGGATTCAAAAGTGCATCGAACGTGCAGAAGGTGTTACCTATTGCACTTTTCAATCCATTGGCAAAACCTGGAATCCTATTGTTTCAAATATAAACCATTTAAGAGACCACTACTGAGACACTTTGAAGCACTGGCCACTTCTAGTGTGTTTACCCAAAGTGGCAAGATTAAAAATTTGGAAATAACCAGTACAAATGGTAGGAGGACCTCTCATCTGGTCTTGAAGGCAAGAGATAGTACCAATAGCCCTGGTGAGTGCTGCTATACGGCATGATTTAGAAAACAATTTCAATGAAAGCGTACCTAGACCTTATCTTTAAACGCGTTTTACTCAAAACTTGGAAATGTCCACTTACATCCTTTTGCTTCTCACTGTCTCATATCTACGGTTTTTCAAACATACTAAACTATTCGAAGAGTATAACCATTATCTTTTATATTTTTACAATATACGAATTTTCTTTTGGTAAATTGCTTCGAAATTGCTTTCGTCAGTTGAAGATATCACCTCGCACTCGTTTTATTGATAACTTTGTCAATTATGTTCCTATTTGGTTGAAATTTTCATTTACCACGCAAAACAAATGAACAAAAAATTTTACAAATAAAAGAAACTCGCAAAAAAAGTTCGCACAAATATATTTTGAGTGTACAAACATTTATTCTTCTTAACTATGTAGTTGAGAGATTTCGAGAAACATTTGAAGCTTTTTAACGTAAATGTTCTTTTTAATTTTCTTAAATGCAAGGGATTTGATGCGGTAATTCATTCTCGAAAACACCTTTTGAACGACGCAGCGTTTGATGCTACGAGAATTCACATTTTTGTCTTTTTGTTTTTATAACATCAAAAGCATTAACATCAAACGATGAAAATCTCCAAGCGAAACCTCCCAGCGTTGCCTTACACAAAAAGTTACACAACAATTTCTAAAAGATAAGCTCTTAAATCAAAAAGATTTAAGAGCTTATCTTTTAAAAATTGTTGTAACGCTTTTCATTTAGTTATTGATTAAAGGTATACAGAAACGGCGAGCGTTGCGCTTGATAAATTTCGTAACTTTGCATAACTCGGGAAATATAAATATCGCCGTATTTAAACTGATATCGTTCAGAGAGTAAATACTTTTTAAAGTAAATACAACAAATACCCGACGTAACGTGAGAGGTTTTCAGGAAATCTGCTCTATCGAGATATAAAATGTTGTATTAGTTAATGTAAATGGTTTGGTAAATAAATATGTATTGTGAATTTTTCTATAAGACTGTAGAACTTCATTCAAGTAAATTGAAATTTCGTTTTCTGGTACTACTATTTTACACCTTACTTGAAAGAACTGTTTCCAACTATGTTTGCTTTTTACTTCCTTTTACAAAAAAGGAAACATTGTATTCGCGAAAAACTTCTCACTCAAAAATCGACCTTAATTTCCATTTTGCTCACTCCCGAATGAATGTTGAGTTTTTTTTTTTTTTTTTTCGTCTCGACCACACGTGGATAAGTGCCTAAGAACGTAGAGACACGCACAATACATGCATTTTGACGATTCCCGAGTTAGTTACGAGTTTTCTCGTGACGTCTGTATGTACGTATGTATGTTCGTATATGCGATGTGCGTATGTGCGTATATATGTCGCATAACTCAAGAACGGTATGTCCTAGAAAGTTGAAATTTGGTACGTAGACTCCTAGTGGGGTCTTGTTGTGCACCTCCCCCTTTTGGTTGCATTCAAGTGTTTCTAAGGGGGTCTTTTGCCCCTTTTCGGGGGGAAATCATTGTTAATTTCGATGTAAACTCAAGTGGTGTTACAATTTGGCGGACACTTGACAATATATCGCCAATCTTTTGGTCGCCAACTTAGCGACAAATTTGGCGATTTTTTTAAAAAAATCTGGTTTTAATTTGGCCACTGTTGGTGATATTTAGAGAGTAAACAATTGAATCGCATTAAAATTACCAATAATGGGAAAATGACATTAAATTGGAGTAAAAGGAAGTCATGTGAGGCACACATCAGCTCGTTTATTGTTATAATAAAGTTTCTAATACAAATATTTCAAATAGCTGAAAATTTGCAGTGGCTTTCAGTTTTTAGGTACGGTCAGCTGGACGTTGCTGCTAATCGAGACGCTGCAAATCGAGGGCGAGCAAATCAAGCGCAAGGCAGATATAAGCTTTTATGATCAAAAAAGAAGGTAAATTCTGGCTACGCTAGTGCCTGGTATGAAATCTAAAATCGTCTAAATCTTCTCAGAACGAAGAAAGGTACACGCGTAGAAGTGTATCATTGTTGTCAAAAAAGCTTATTTAAATAACGATCAAAATAAAAACAAAAAAAAAAGTTTAAATCTGAAGGGGTTTTTTTTTTACATTGTTTACTATTTCAAGACTTTGAAAGCACCCTCTGTTGTAAAGAAATATTTTTGAACTTTCCTTGAGTCCGAAGAGTATACACATTTCCAATCCCTCTAATGACCTCACCAGTAAAATTTGATAAAATTTTAATAGAAACTCAAAATCTTTCAACTTTATCATTTTAGATTTGAATCTGAGTCTCAATCCCTCACACATGAAATGAAAAATTCTTGAGCAAAGTAAGCTATAATCCATCAGCAGGAAATCTTTTCAAATCCTTGACAGAATATCGATGGACATCCCTCTTCACAACAATAAACCTAACTCTTATCTTTTCTCTAGTGTTTTATTTTCTTTATGATGCCTCATTCCTTGTGACCTGATGGAAAAAGAGGTAACATGTCCAAGAAATGTGCAAGAAAATGGGAATCTATTAATCTTCGTTTGTAAGAAAGATACCGAAAAAGACTTTTTCTTTGAAAAAATTACGTCATTTTTTAAATATATCAAAATTGTTACATCAAGCTAGTCCCCGTAAAAAATGGCTCCATTTTCGTTTTGTTGCTGCAGATTTTGTTACCGAAGATTTAGCTAAACTGCTCGGTCATATTTTGGAAAATCTTTTTCGGTGAGATTTTTCATGTTCTTGTGGTAAATGAAATTGTACTTAAATATTTTTTAAGCAGCAGGAAAAAAAAAAAACTGTTCAGTGTGATTGTGTACTTAAAGTTTCATCTTTTCTGACATTATTTTAGTAACTGTAAGTGTGCAAACTCAAAAATAATAATTCTATGTACGTGATTTTGAATGAACTTTTTTTTTTCACGGGAAAGGGAAAAGGGAGCTTTTTTTCCTGCTTTAACGATAAAAGTGATACTTTTTAGTGTGAATCCAGTCATGAGTACAAAAAAAAAAATTAGAAACCTTGTATGTATGTTCATTTAATATACGTATCACCTATACACTAATTTAAACCCTATTTTGCGAACAGGGTATTAGGGATGAAAATAAAAATAATAATATACTATATAAAAATTCGATAGTATTTACCAATCTATGAATGTGTGTCACTCGAACTTCTCGAAAGCGCACGAGAATTGAAGATTAAACGAGGTATCTATAGCTTAGTAATTTTTTGGGGATCATGTCTGGCTAGGTTGCGTTATTCTACGACTTTAATTAAGCGACACTTTGACTAAAACATGAATTTTCAGCAACGTTTAACTCGCTCAAAAATTTCCTATTATCTGCTGCTGGCATCGTGCCAATAGTTGCTTCGCGCGAGAGTTAAGTAACGAAAAACTAGACCTTAGTGCAATAGTTCCAGGTTCGGGCGAAGAGGGGTAAAGTTCGACTAGTGGCGTGGCAAAAATTGGGTTGCTGATTCAATAATTTATCGCAGCAGGCGAGGCAGTACGACGCGTTTAGATGCAATGCATTCCTTTCTTCATAACACAGTATCTCCAGAAATGAGTTTTTGAGATATTTGACGAAACGCGTTTTGGATCCAATACTAACAATAGGGAAATGCTGAAAATCGACGTTTTTTTATGCTTTTTTTTTAACAGTTAAAATCAAATAACCAAGTTTGCGCAACAACGTTAACGTACAACAGAGGAAAATAATGCAAAAAATGAAAAATGACAAATTTGCAGTTACTGATCTTTACCTGGCCGCAGCAGTAAACCCCCTTGCTTGGTGCCTGCTAATCTTGACAGACTGAAAAAATGCATCATTGCAGCAATTGATTCTGTGACTTCATACATGCTACAATATGTATGGCCAGAGTTTGACTACAGATGGGCGATTCTCGAAAAAATGTCCGTGCGTAACGCTAAGTTTTTTATTTTTTTCCAGCTAACCAAAGCCTTCAAAAAATGATGTTGTCGCGGAATAATACATGCTACTATCATGTACTAGCAAAGCATAAAAGTTAATCTCATATTTTAATAATAGTTACTTGAATAAAATAAAAAACTTAGCGTTACGCACGGGACATTTTTTTTTTTTTTTTGAAAATCGCCCACATGCAATATCGCCCAGTTGTCAGGAAGAGGTCGCATGGAACACCTTGAAAATTATTAAAGTATTTAACATAAATTTCCTTTTTGTACCCTTTTTACCCCTTAAATATTCTCGTTTGAAACACCACCATTTGTTCTAAATTACCCTGTACACAATCATAAGGATAATCAATCAAAAAATAAATAATTAATTGGTGGTAATTATTAAAATTATTAAAGAGATAAAAGTGTCGGACATTATTTATACTATTTGAAGAGTAGATCAATAACTCAAATGTTCACATGCAGTTTAAACACGTTACTTTTTTTAAAACATTATCACAATTTGTTTCTCACTTTAAATGCCACGGTGTCTTTCAGTCTTGGCACCTCTATATTTCATCTCTCTGCAAGATCTTCGCTTTTAGCAGTTTCTCACTTTCTCTCTTAAATTCACTCCTTTGTGGAACTGAAGACTAAAATAAGTAGATAAAAATAAGAGCCACGTCCCATTAATCTCTGTTTGTAGAAAGAGGAAAGGAAACTTTTTCTACAAAACAAGTATCAAAAACGAATTAATACAGCTGTCACTTTATTTCTTTCTTGCGTATTTTCTTCTCCGATTTCCTACGACAAAATGGGCAACCGTTAATGAAAAAATAAATTTTGCTAGAACTCGTAGTTGTTATGTGTAGGGTGTTCCAATATTGAACTCTAGAACATTTTTCTATGAAAAATGTTAAAACTTTGTAAAAGGACTTTTTTTTTTTAATCCGAATCTTGATTTAATGGCTTTTTTGACAAGAGAGACATTTTGCACTTTGCAGAAAGTGGAACACTTGAAATTGAATGTTTTACGTTCAAATAACATGGAACAGTTTAATTGAGTGTTCCACGCTCAAATGACGTAGAACAGTTTAAACATTGAGTTATGGAGTTTAGAGACGAAAAATAATTATTTTAATTAAAAATGTTAATACTTTTGCAAAAAGACATTTTTAAATTTGTATCTATATTTAATGGCTTTTGACAAGAGAGACACATTGCACTTATGCAGAATATTACATAAAGTGAAACACTTGAAATTGAGTGTTCTGCGTTCAAACAACGTGAAGCAGTTTAATTGAGTTTCCCACGCTCAAATAACGTGGAACAGTTCAAATATTGAGTTCTGGAATTTAGAGACAAAAAGATAATTTTTTGAATAAAAAATGGTAATTTTTGCAAAAAGATATTTACCGAAACCCGTATTTCATTTAATGGTTTTTAACCAGAGATGTATTTCACATTTATGGAGAATTTTTATAACATGGTACACTTCGAGTTGAGTGTTCCTTGTTCAAATAACAAGGACCAATTCAATTAAGGGCTTATCTTTCAAATAACGTGGGAAACTTGTTCCTCGTTCAAATAACGTGACGAGTGTACCTCCTTCAAATAACGTAAGATTTCAATTGAGTGTTAAACCTTTAAATACGTAGAACAGCTCAAATATGAAACTCTGGAATTTGGAGACAAAAAGATAATTTTTTTAAATAAAAATGTTAATTTTTTGCAAACAGACATTTTTGCAACATTTTCTTCATTTAATTTCTTTTACTAGAGGTGTGTTTCGCATTATGGAGAATTTTTATAACGTTGTACACTTCGAGTCCAGTGTTCCACGTTCAAATAACGAGGATCAATTCAAATAAGTGTCCCTCGTTAAAATAATGTGGAAAACTTGTTCCTCGTTCAAGTAACGTTGACGAGTGTACCTCCTTCAAATAACGTAAGATTTCAATTGAGTGTTAAACCTTTAAATACGTAGAACAGCTCAAATATGGAACGCTGGAATTTGGAGACAAAAAGATAATTTTTTTAAATAAAAATGTTAATTTTTTGCAAACAGACATTTTTGCAACATTTTCTTCATTTAATGTCTTTTACTAGAGGTGTGTTTCGCATTATGGAGAATTATTGTAACGTGAAACACTTCGAGTTGAATGTTCTGCT